>NW_027043199.1:0-35306 GCF_036013475.1 Columba livia
TCTTTCTTCCTTTTTTCTTCCTTCTTTCTTAATTCTTTCTTTCTTACTTCTTTCTTTCTTCTTTCTTTCTTCTTTCTTTCTTTCTTCTTTCTTTCTTTCTTATTTCTTTATTTCTTCTTACTTTCTTCTTCTTTGTTTCTTCTTTCTTTCTTTTTTCTTCTTTCTTTCTTCTTTCTTTCTTTCTTTCTTTCTCCTTTCTTTCTTCTTTCTTTCTTCTTTCTTTCTTTCTTCTTTCTTTCTTTCTTTCTTCTTCTTTCTTTCTTTTTTCTTCTTACTCTCTTCTTTTTTTCTTTCTTTCTTTCTTCTTTCTTTCTTCTTTCTTTCTTCTTTCTTTCTTTCTTCTTTCTTTCTTCTTTCTTTTTTCTTCTTTCTTCTTCTTTCTTCTTTCTTTCTTCTTTCTTTCTTCTTTCATTCTTTCTTTCTTCTTTCTTTCTTTCTTCTATCTTTCTTCTCTTTCTTCTTTCTTTCTTCTTTCCTTCTACCTTTCTTCTTTCTTACTTCTTTCTTACTTCTTTTTTAATTCTTTCTTACTTCTTTCTTAATTCTTTCTATCTTCTTTATTTCTCCTTTCTTTCTTTCTTCCTTCATTCCTTCTTTCTTTCTTCTTTCTTTCTTCTTTCTTTCTTTATTCTTTCTTCTTTCTTTCTTCTTTCTTTCTTTCTTTTTCTATCTTCTTTCTTTTTTCTTCTTCTTTCTTTCTTTCTTTCTTCTTTCTTTCTTCTTTCTTCTTTCTTCTTTCTTCTTTCTTCTTTCTTCTTTCTTCTTTCTTCTTTCTTCTTTCTTCTTTCTTCTTTCTTCTTTCTTTCTTCTTTCTTTCTTCTCTCTTTCTTCTCTCTTTCTTCTTTCTTCTTTCTTTCTTCGTTCTTTCTTCTTCTTTCTTTCTTCCTTATTCTTTCTTTATTTCTTCTTTCTTTCTTTCTTCTTTCTTTCTTTCATCTATTTTCTTTCTTATTTCTTTATTTCTCTTTCTTTCTTCTTTCTTTCTCTCTTTCTCTTTCTTTCTTCTTTCTTCCTTCTTCTTCTTTCTTCTTTCTTTCTTCTTCTTTCTTCTTTCTTTCTTTCTTCCTTCTTTCTTTTCTTTCTTTCTTTCTTCTTTCTTTCTTTCTTTCTTTATTTCTTCCTTCCTTCCTACTTTCCTTCTTCTTTCTTTCTTCTTTCTTTCTTCTTTTTCTTCTTTCTTTCTTCTTTCTTTCTTCTTTCTTTCTTCTTTCTTTCTTCTTTCTTTCTTTCTTTCTTCTTTCTTTTTTTCTTCTTCCTTACTTCTTTCTTTCTTTCTTCTTTCTTTCTTTCTTCTTTCTCTCTTACTTCTTTCCTCTTTCTTTCTTCTTTCTTTCTTCTTCTTTCTTCTTTCTTTCTTCTTTCTTTCTTCTTTCTTTCTTTCTTTTTCTTTCTTCTTTCTTTCTAATTTCCTACTTCTTACTTTGTTCTTCCTTCTTCTTTCTTTCTTCTTTCTTCTTTCTTCCTTTCTTCTTTCTTTCTTCTTTCTTTCTTCGTTCTTTCTTTCTTCTTTCTTCATTTCTTCTTCCTTTCTTCTTCTTTCTTCTTCTTTCTTATTTCTTTCTTCTTTCTTTCTTCTTTCTTTCTTCTTTCTTTCTTTCTTCTTTCTTCTTTCTTTCTTCTTTATTCTTTCTTCTTCTTTCTTTCTTTCTTCTTTCTTCTTTCTTTCTTCTTTCTTTCTTTCTCTCTTCTTTCTGTCTTCTTTCTTTTTTCTTTCTTCTTTCTTTCTTTTTTCTTTCTTTATTACTTCTTTCTTATTTGTTTCTTACTTCTTTCTTTCTTCTTTCTTTCTTCTTTCTTCTTTGTTTCTTGCTTCTTTCTTTCTAAATTCTGTCTTGTTTCTTTCTTCTTTCTTTCTTCTTTCTTTCTTCTTTCTCTCTTCTTTTTTTCTTTCTTCTTTCTTTCTTCTATATTTCTTTCTTTCTTCTTTCTTACTTCTTTCTTAGTTCTCTCTTTCTTCTTTCTTTCTTCTTTCTTTCTTTCTTCTTCCTTTCTTACCTCTTTCTTACTTCTTTCTTTCTTCTTTCTTAATTCTTTCTTTCTTTCTTCTTTCTTTATTCTTTCTTTCTTCTTTCTTTCTTCTTTCTTTCTTCTTTCTTTCTTTCTTCTTTCTTTCTTCTATATTTCTTTCTTTCTTCTTTCTTATTTCTTTCTTAGTTCTTTCTTTCTTCTTTCTTTCTTCTTTCTTTCTTCCTTCTTCCTTTCTTTCTTATTTCTTTCTTTCTTCTTCCTTTCTTTCTTCTTTCTTTCTTTCTTCTTTATTTCTTTGTTCATTCTTTGTTCATTCTTTGTTCATTCTTTCTTCTTTCTTCCTTCTTTCTTACTTCTTTCTTACTTCTTTCTTAATGCTTTCTTTCTTCTTTCTTTCTTCTTTCTTTCTTTCTTCTTTCTTTCTTTATTCTTCTTTCTTTCTTCTTTCCTTCTTTCTTCTTTTTCTTTCTTTTTTCTTTCTTTTTCTTTCTTTCTTCTTTCATTCTGCTTTCTTTCTTCTTTCTTTCTTACTTCTTACTTCTTTCTTACTTCTTTCTTCTTTCTCTCTTTCTTTCTTTCTTTCTTCTTTCTTTCTTCTTTCTTTCTGTCTTTCTTCTTTATTTCTTTGTTCATTCTTTGTTCATTCTTTGTTCATTCTTTCTTCTTTCTTTCTTCCTTTGTTTCTTCCTTCTTTCTTCCTTCTTTCTTCCTTCTTTCTTAATGCTTTCTTTCTTCTTTCTCTCTCTTTCTTTCTTTCTTCTTTCTTTCTTTTTTCTTCTTTCTTTCTTCTTTCCTTCTTTCTTCTTTTTCTTTCTTTTTTCTTTCTTTTTTCTTTCTTTCTTCTTTCATTCTGCTTTCTTTCTTCTTTCTTTCTTACTTCTTTCTTACTTCTTTCTTCTTTCTTTCTTCTTTCTTTATTCTTCATTTCTTCTTCATTTCTTCTTCCTTTCTTTCTTCTTTCTTTCTTCTTTCTTTCTTACTTCTTTCTTACTTCTTTCTTTCTTCTTTCTTTCTTCTTTCTTTCTTCTTTCTTTCTTATTTCTTTCTACTCTCTTCTTTCTTTCTTTTTCTTTTTCTTTCTTCTTTCTTTCTTTATTTCTTCTTTCATTCTTCTTTCATTCTTCTTTCTTTCTTCTTTCTTTCTTTCTTCTTCCTTTCTTACCCCTTTTTTACTTCTTTCTTTCTTCTTTCTTACTTGCTTTCTTTCTTTCTTCTTTCTTTCTTTCTTCTATATTTCTTCCTTTCTTCTTACTTACTTCTTAGTTCTTTCTTTCTTTCTTCTTTCTTTCTTCTTTCTTTCTTTCTTCTTAATATATTTCTTTCATTATTCTTTCTTTCTTCTTTCTTCTTTCTTTCTTCTTTCTTCTTTCTTCCTTTCTTCTTTCTTTCTTTCTTTCTTCTTTCTTTCTTCTTTCTTTCTTCTTTCTTTCTTCTTTCTTTCTTCTTTCTTTCTTCTTTCTTTCTTTCTTCTTTCTTTCTTCTTCCTTTCTTCTTCCTTTCTTCTTCCTTTCTTCTTCCTTTCTTTCTTCTTTCTTTCTTCTTTCTTACTTCTTTCTTACAACTTACTTCTTTCTTTCTTACTTCTTACTTCTTTCTTTCTTACTTCTTTCTTTCTTCCTTCTTTCTTCTTTCTTCTTTCTTTCTTTCTTCTTTCACTCTTTCTTCTTTCTCTCTTTCTTCTTTCTTTCTTCTTTCTTTCGTCTTTCTTTCTTCTTTCTTTCTTCTTTCTCTCTTTCTTCTTTCTTTCTTCTTTCTTTCTTCTTTCTTTCTTTCTTCTTTCTTTCTTCTTTCTTTCTTCTTTCTTACTTACGTCTTTCTTACTAATTTCTTACTTCTTTCTTCTTACTTTCTTCTTTCTTTCTTCTTTCATTCATTCTTTCTGCTTTGTTTCTTCTTTCTTTCTTCTTTTTTTCTTACTTTTTTCTTACTTCTTTCTTCTTTAATGCTTCTTTCTTTCTTCTTTCTTTCTTTCTTCTTATTTCTTTCTTTCATTCTTCTTTCTTCTTCCTTTCTTCTTTTTTTCTTTCTTCTTTCTTTCTTTCTTTCTTCTTTCTTTCTTCTTTCTTTCTTCTTTCTTTCTTCATTTTTATTCTTTCTTTCTTCTTTCTTTCTTTCTTATTTCTTTCTTCTTTCTTGCTTACTTCTTTCTTTCTTACTTCTTTCTTATTTCTTTCTTCTTTTTTCTTTCTTTCTTTTTTTTCCTCCTTCTTTCGTCTTTCTTTCTTCTTTCTTTCTTTCTTCTTTCTTTTTCTTTCTTTCTTTCTTCTTTCTTTTTTCTTTCTTTTTTCTTTCTGCTTTCTTTCTTCTTTCTTTCTTTTTTTCTACTTTCTTTCTTCTTTCTTACTTCTTTCTAACAACTTACTTCTTTCTTTCTTACTTCTTTCTTCTTTCTTTCTTCTTTCTTTCTCTTTCTTTCTTCTTTCTTTCTTCTTTCTTTCTTTCTTTCTTTTTTCTTTCTTCTTTCTTTCTTCTTTCTTTTTTCTTTCTTTCTTTTTTTTATTTTTCTTTCTTCTTTCATTCTTCTTTCTTTCTTTCTTTCTTCTTCCTTTCTTTCTTCCATTTTTCTTTCTTCTTTCTTTCGTCTCTCTTTCTTCTTTCTTTCTTTCTTCTTTCTTTCTTACTTCTTTCTTTTTTAATTCTTTCTTACTTCTTTCTTTCTTCTTCTTTCTTCTTTCTTTCTTTCTTCTTTCTTTATTCTTCATTTCTTCTTCATTTCTTCTTCCTTTCTTTCTTCTTTCTTTCTTACTTCTTTCTTACAACTTACTTCTTTCTTTCTTTCTTCTTACTTCTTTCTTTATTACTTCATTCTTCTTTCTTCTTTCTTTGTTTCTTCTTTCTCTCTTTCTTCTTTTCTTTCTTTCTTCTTTCTTACTTCTTTCTTTCGTCTTTCTTTCTTCATTCTTTCTTCTTTCTTTCTTCTTCCTCTCTTTCTTCTTTCTTTCTTCTTTATTCCTTTCTTTCTTCTTCTTTCTTTCTTCTTTCTTTCTTCTTTCTTTCTTCTTAATTTCTTTCTTTCATTCTCTTTCTTCCTTCTTTCTTTCTTCTTAATTTCTTTCTCTCATTCTTCTTTCTTTCTTTCATTGTTTATCTTTTTTTTCTTTCTTTCTTCTTTCTTACTTCTTTCTTTCTTCTTCCTTTCTTTCTTTCTTCTTTCTTTCTTACTTTTCTCTTCTTTCTTTCTCCTTTCTTTCCTCTCTCTTTCTTCTTTCTTTCTTCTTTCTTTCTTACTTATCTCTTCTTTTTTCTTCTTTCTTCTTCTTTCTTCTTTCTTTCTTCTTTCTGTCTTCTTTCTTTCTTATTCTTTCTTCTTTATTTCTTCTTTCTACTCTCTTTCTCTTTCTTCTTTCTTTCTTCTTTCTTTCTTCCTTCTTTCTTAATTCTTTCTTACTTCTTCTTTGGTATTTCTTTTCTTCTTCTTTCTTTTTTACTTTTTTCTTACTTCTTTCTTCTTTAATTCTTCTTTCTTTCTTCTTTCGTTCTTTCTTCTTAATTTCTTTCTTTCATTCTTCTTTCTTTCTTCTTTCTTCTTTCTCTCTTTCTTCTTACTTTTTTCTTTCTTATTCTTTTTTCTTCTTTCTTCCTTCTTTCTTTCTTCTTTCTTTCTTCCTACTTTCTTTCTTTCTTTCTTTCTTTCTTCTCTTTCTTCTTTCTTTCTTCTTTCTTTCTTCTTTCTTTCTTCTTTCTTAATTCTTTCTTCTTTCTTTCTTTCTTCTTTCTTTCTTCTTTCTTAGTTCTTTCTTCTTTCTTTCTTTCTTCTTCTTACTTCTTTCTTTCTTCTTCTTTCTTTCTTCTTTCTTCTTTCTTCTTTCTTTCTTCTTTCTTTCTTCTTTCTGTCTTTCTTTCTTTCTTCTTTCTTTCTTCTTTCTTTCTTCTCTCTTTCTTCTTTCTTTCTTACATATTTCTTACTTCTATCTTACTTCTTTCATACTTCTTTATTTCTTCTTTCTTTGTTCTTTCTTTCCTTCTATGTTCTTTATTTCTTCTTTCATTTTTTCTATCTTCTTTCTTTCTTCTTTCTTTCTTTCTTTCTTTCTTTCTTTATTTCTTTCTTTCTTCTTTCTTTCTTGTTTCTTTCTCATTTCTTTATTCTCTCTAGTTTCGTTCTTCTTTCTTTTTTCTTTCTTCTTTCTTACTCCTTACTTCTTCTTTCTTCTTTCTTCTTTTTTTCTTTTTTCTTTTTCTTTCTTCCTCTTTCTTTGTTCTTTCTTAATACTTTCTTTCTTCTGTCTTTATTCTTTCTTTCCTCTTTCTTCTTTCTTTCTTCTTCTTTCTTTCTTCTTTCTTTCTTCTTTCTTTCTTTATTCTTTCTTCTTTCTTTCTTCTTTCTTTGTTACTTCTTTTTACTTCTTTCTAACTTCTTCTTACTTCTTTCTTACTTCTTTCTTCTTTCGTTCTTCTTTCTTTCTTTTTCTATCTTCTTTCTTTCTTCTTTCTTCTTTCTTCTTTCTTCTTTCTTCTTTCTTCTTTCTTCTTCTTCTTTCTTCTTTCTTCTTTCTTCTTTCTTCTTTCTTCTTTCTTTCTTCTTTCTTCTTTCTTTCTTACCTCTTTCTTCTTTCTTCCTTCTTTCTTTCTTCCTTCTTTCTTTCTTCTTACTTTCTTTCTTCTTTCTTTCTTCTTTCTTCTTTCTCTCTTTGTTCTTACATTTTTCTTCCTTTATTCTTTTTTACTCTTTCTTCCTTCTTTCTTTCTCATTCTTTCTTTCTTCTTTCTTGTTTCTTCTTTCTTTCTTCTTTCTTTCATCTTTCTTTCTATCTTCTTTTTTTCTTTCTTTCTTTCTTTCTTTGTTCTTTCTTAATTCTTTCTTCTTTCTTTCTTCTTTCTTTGTTCTTTCTATTTTCTTTCTCTTTCTTTCTTATTTCTTTCTTCTTTCCTTTTTCTTTCTTCTTTCTTCTTTCTTTCTTCTTCTTTCTTCTTTCTTTCTTCTTCTTTCTTCTTTCTTTCTTCTTTTCTTTCTTCTTTCTTTCTTCTTTCTTTCTTTTTTCTTTCTTCTTTCTTCTTTCTTCTTCTTTCTTTCTTCTTTCTTTCTTCTTTCTTCTTTATTTCTTCTTGCTTTCTTCTTTCTTTCTTCTTTCTTTCTTCTTAGTTTCTTACTTATTTCTTACTTCTGTCTTACTTCTTTCTTTCTTCTTTTCTTCTTTCTTCTTTCTTTCTTTCTTCTTTCTTTCTTCTTCTTTCTTTCTTTCTTCTTTCTTTCTTTTTTTTTCTTCTTTCTTACTTCTTTCTTCTTCTTTCATTCTTTCTTCTTTCTTCTTACTTTCTTCTTTATTTCTTCTTTATTTCTTTCTTCCTTCTTTCTTTTCTTTCTTTCTTTCTTCTTTCTTTCTTTTCTTTCTTCCTTCCTCCTTCTTTCTTTCTTGTTTCTTTCTTCTTTCTTTCTTCTTTCTTTCTGTCTTCTTTCTTTCTTTTTTCTTTCTTCTTTCTTTGTTCTTTCTTTCTTCTTTCGTCTTACTTCTTTCTTTCTTCTTTCTTTCTTTTTCTTTCTTTCTTTCTTCTTTCTTTCTTCTTTCTTATTCTTTCTTTCTTCTTTCTTTCTTCTTTCTTTCTTTCTTCTTTCTTTCTTCCTACTTTATTTCTTCTTTCTATCTTGTTTCATCTTTATTTCTTCGTTCTTTCTTTCTTCTTTCTTTCTTCTTTCTTTCTTCTATCTTTCTTCTTTCTTTCTTCTTTCTTTCTTCTTTCATTCTTCTTTCTTTCTTCTTTCTTCTTTCTTTCTTCTTTCTTTCTACATTCATTCTTCTGTCTTCTTCTTTCTTTCTTCTTTCTTTCTTCTTTCTTTCTACATTCATTCTTCTGTCTTTCTCTTTCTTTCTTCTTTCTTTCTTCTTTCTTTCTTTCTTCTTTCTTCTTTCTTTTTCTTTCTTCTTTCTTTCTTATTTCTTTCTTTCTTCCTTCTTTCTTTTTTCTCCTTTCTTTCTTCTTTCTTTCTTTTTTCCTTCTTTTCTTATTTCTTCTTTCTTTCTTCTTTCTTTCTTTCTACTTTCTTTCTTCTTTCTTTCTTTCTTCTTTCGTTCTTCTTTATTTCTTCTTTCTCTCTTCTTTCTTTCTTCTTTCTTTCTTCCTTCTCTCTTCCTTTTTTCTACCTTCTTTCTTTCTTCTTTCTTTCTTCTTTCTTTCTTTCTTTTTCTTTCTTCTTCTTCTTTCTTTCTTTTTCTTTCTTTCTTCTTTCTTGCTTCTTACTTTCTTTCTTCCTTCTTTCTTTTTTCTTCTTTCTTTCTTCTTTCTTTCTTTTTTCCTTCTTTCTTATTTCTTCTTTCTTTCTTCTTTCTTTCTTTCTACTTTCTTTCTTCTTTCTTTCTTTCTTCTTTCTTTCTTCTTTCTTTCTTTCTGCTTTCTTTATTCTTTCTTTCTTTCTTACTTCTTTCTTTCTTTCTTTCTTCTTGCTTTATTTTTTCTTTCTTTCTTTCTTCTTTCTTCTTTCTTTCTTCTTTCTTTCTTCTTTGTTTCTTCTTTCTTTCTTTCTTCTTTCTTTCTTTCTTCTTTCTTCTTTCTTCTTCTTTCTTTCTTCTTTCCTTCTTATTTCTTTCTTCTTTCTTACTTCTTTCTTACTTCTTTTTACTTCTTTCCTACTTCTTTCTTATTCTTTCTTTCTTCTTTCTTTCTTTCTTCTTTCGTTCTTCTTTCTTTCTTCTTTCTTTCTTCTTTCTTCTTTCTTTCTTTCTTCTTCTTTCTTCTTTCTTTCTTTCTTACTTCTTTCTTTCTTTCTTCTTTCTTCTTCTTTCTTTCTTCTTTCTTCTTTCTTTCTTCTTTCCTTCTTATTTATTTCTTCTTTCTTTCTTTCTTCTTTGTTTCTACCTTCTTTCTTTCTTCTTTCTTCCTTCTTCTTTCTTTCTTCTTTCGTTCTTCTTTATTTCTTCTTTCTTTCTCCTTTCTTTCTTCTTTCTTCCTTCTTTCTTCCTTTTTTTCTACCTTCTTTCTTTCTTCTTTCTTTCTTCTTTCTTTCTTTCTTCTTTCTTTCTTCTTTCTTTCTTTCTTCTTTCTTCTTTCTTTCTTCTTTCCTTCTTATTTATTTCTTCTTCTTTCTTTCTTCTTTGTTTCTTCTTTCTTTCTTTCTTCTTTCTTTCTTTCTTCTTTCTTCTTTCTTTCTTCTTTCTTTCTTCTTTCCTTCTTATTTATTTTTCTTTCTTTCTTTCTTCATTCTTTCTTTTCTTTCTTTCTTTCTTCTTTCTTCTTTCTTCGTTCTTTCTTTCTTCTTTCTTTCTTCTTTATTCTTTCTTTCTTTCTTATTTCTTTCTTCTTTCTTTCTTTCTTCTTTCTTTCTTTATTTCTTTCTTCTTTCTTTCTTCTTTCTTCTTCTTTCTTCTTTCTTCGTTCTTTCTTTCTTCTTTCATCTTTATTCTTTCTTTCTTTCTTCTTTCTTTCTACATTCATTCTTCTTGTCTTTCTTCTTTCTTTCTTCTTTCTTTCTTCTTCTTTCTTTCTTTCTTTTCTTTCTTCTTTCTTTCTTATTTCTTTCTTTCTTCTTCTTTCTTTTTTCCTCCTTTCTTCTTCTTTCTTTCTTTTCCTTCTTTCTTATTTCTTCTTTCTTTCTTCTTTCTTTCTTTCTACTTTCTTTCTTCTTTCTTTCTTTCTCTTTCGTTCTTCTTATTTCTTCTTTCTTTCTTCTTTCTTTCTTCTTTCTTTCTTCTTTCTTCTTTCTTTCTTTCTTCTTTCTTTCTTTCTTCTTTCTTCTTCTTTTTTCTTTCTTACTTCTTTCTTCTTTCTTTCTTCTTTCTTTCTTTCTTCTTTCTTCTTTCTTTCTTTCTTCTTTCTTCTTTCTTTCTTCTTCTTTCTTCTTCTTTCTTTCTTCTTTGTTTCTCCTTTCTTTCTTTCTTCTTTCTTTCTTTCTTCTTTCTTCTTTCTTTTCTTCTTTCCTTCTTCTTTCCTTCTTATTTATTTCTTCTTTCTTTCTTTCTTCCTTCTTTCTTTTCTTTCTTTCTTTCTTCTTTCTTCTTTCTTTCTTCGTTCTTTCTTTCTTCTTTCTTTCTCTTTCTTTCTTTCTTCTTTCTTTCTTCTTCTTTCTTTCTTTCTTTCTTTTTCTTCTTTCTTCTTTCTTTCTTCTTACTTTCTTTCTTCCTTCTTTCTTTTTTCTTCTTTCTTTCTTCTTTCTTTCTTTTTTCCTTCTTTCTTATTCTTCTTTCTTTCTTCTTTCTTTCTTTCTACTTTCTTTCTTTCTTCTTTCGTTCTTCTTTATTTCTTCTTTCTTTCTTCTTTCTTCTTCTTTCTTCCTTTTTTTCTACCTTCTTTCTTTCTTCTTTCTTTCTTCTTTCTTTCTTCTTCTTTCTTTCTTCTTTCTTTCTTTCTGCTTTCTTTATTCTTTCTTTCTTTCTTACTTCTTTCTTTCTTTCTTTCTTCTTGCTTTATTTTTTCTTTCTTTCTTTCTTCTTTCTTCTTTCTTTCTTCTTTCTTTCTTCTTTGTTTCTTCTTTCTTAATTTCTTCTTTCTTTCTTTCTTCTTTCTTCTTTCTTTCTTCTTTCTTTCTTTCTTTCTTCTTTCTTTCTTTCTTCTTTCTTTCTTCTTTCTTTCTTTCTTACTTCTTTCTTTCTTTCTTCTTTCTTTCTTCTTTCTTTCTTTCTTCTTTCTTCTTTCTTTCTTCTTTCCTTCTTATTTATTTCTTCTTTCTTTCTTCTTCTTTGTTTCTACTTTCTTTCTTTCTTCTTTCTTTCTTTCTCTTTCGTTCTTCTTTATTTCTTCTTTCTTTCTCCTTTCTTTCTTCTTTCTTCCTTCTTTCTTCCTTTTTTTCTACCTTCTTTCTTTCTTCTTTCTTTCTTCTTTCTTCTTTCTTTCTTCTTTCTTTCTTTCTTCTTTCTTCTTTCTTTCTTCTTTCCTTCTTATTTATTTCTTCTTTCTTCTTTCTTCTTTCTTCTTTCTTCTTTCTTTCTTTCTTCTTCTTCTTTCTTTCTTCTTTCTTTCTTCTTTCCTTCTTATTTATTTTTTCTTTCTTTCTTTCTTCATTCTTTCTTTTCTTTCTTTCTTCTTCTTCTTCTTTCTTCGTTCTTTCTTTCTTCTTTCTTTCTTCTTTATTCTTTCTTTCTTTCTTCTTTCTTTCTTATTTCTTTCTTTCTTCTTTCTTTCTTTCTTATTTCTTTCTTTCTTCTTTCTTTCTTCTTTCTTTCTTCTTTCTTTCTTTTTTCTTCTTTCTTTCTTCTTTCTTCTTTCTTCGTTCTTTCTTTCTTCTTTCTTCTTTATTCTTTCTTTCTTTCTTCTTTCTTTCTTCTTTCTTTCTTTCTTCTTTCTTTCTTTCTTATTTCTTTCTTCGTCTTTCTTTCTTCTTTCTTCTTTATTCTTTCTTTCTTTCTTCTTTCTTTCTTCTTTCTTTCTTTCTTCTTTCTTTCTTTCTTATTTCTTTCTTTCTTCTTTCTTTCTTCTTTCTTTCTTCTTTCTTTCTTTTTTCTTCTTTCTTTCTTCTTCTTTCTTTCTTTCTTTCTTTCTTTCTTCTTTCTTTCTTCTTTCTTTCTTACTTCTTTCTTACTTCTTTCTTTTTCTTTCTTTCTTTCTTCTTCTTTCTTCCTACTTTATTTCTTCTTCTTCTTCCTACTTTATTCTTCTTTCTTTCTTCTTTCATCTTTCTTTCTCGTTCTTTCTTCGTACTTTCTTTCTTCTTTCTTTCTTCTTTCTCTTTCTTTCTTCTTTCTTTCTTCTTTCTTTCTTCTTTCTTTCTTCTTTCTTTCTTCTTTCTTTCTTCATTCTTTCTTTCTTCTTTCTTTCTTCATTCTTTCTTTCTTCTTTCTTTCTTCTTTCTTTCTTTCTTCTTTCTTTCCTTCTTCTATCTTTCTTCTTTCTTTCTTTCTTTCTTCCTTCCTCCCTTCTTTCTTTTTTGTTTCTTTCTTCTTTCTTTCTTCTTTCTTTCTGTCTTCTTTCTTTCTTTTTTCTTTCTTTCTTCTTTCTTTGTTCTTTCTTTCTTCTTTCGTCTTTCTTCTTTCTTTCTTCTTTCTTTCTTCTTTCTTTCTTCTTTCTTTCTTTTTCTTTCTTTCTTTCTTTCTTCTTTCTTTCTTCTTTCATTCTTCTTTCTTTCTTCTTTCTTCTTTTCTTTCTTTCTTCTTTCTTTCTTCTTTCATTCTTCTTTCTTTCTTCTTCTTTCTTCTTTCTTTCTTCTTTCTTCTTTCTTTCTTCTTTCTTCTTTCTTTCTTTCTTCCTTTCTTTCTTTCTTTCTTCTTTCTTTCTTTCTTTCTTCTTTCTTTCTTCTTCTTTCTTCTTCCTTCTTTCTTTTTTCTTCTTTCTTTCTTCTTTCTTTCTTTTTTCCTTCTTTCTTATTTCTTCTTTCTTCTTCTTTCTTTCTTCTTTCTTTCTTCCTTCTTCTTCCTTTTTTCTACCTTCCTTCTTTCTTCTTTCTTTCTTCTTTCTTTCTTTCTTTCTTCTTTCTTTCTTCTTTCTTTCTTCTTTCTTCTTTCTTCATTCTTTCTTCTTTCTTTCTTACTTCTTTCTTTCTTTCTTTCTTCTTGCTTCTTTCTTTCTTCTTTCTTCTTTCTTCTTCTTCTTTCTTCTTTCTTTCTTTCTCTTTGTTTCTTCTTCTTTCTTTCTTCTTTCTTCTTTCTTCTTTCTTCTTTCTTTCTTCTTTCCTTCTTCTTTCCTTCTTATTTATTCTTCTTTCTTTCTTTTCTTCCTTCTTTCTTTTCTTTCTTTCGTTCTTCTTTCTTCTTTCTTTCTTCGTTCTTTCTTTTTTCTTTCTTTCTTCTTTTTTCTTTCTTTCTTTCTTTTTTCTTTCTTTCTTCTTTCTTTCTTCTTTCTTTCTTCTTTCTTTCTTCTTTCTTTCTTTCTTCTTTCTTTCTTTCTTCTTTCTTTCTTTCTTCTTTCTTTCTCTTTCTTCTTTCTTTCTTCTTCCTTCTTTTTTTTCTTCTTTCTTTCTTCTTTCTTTTTTTGCTTCTTTCTTATTTCTTCTTTCTTTCTTCTTTCTTTCTTTCTTCTTTCTTCTTTCTTCTTCTTTCTTTCTTCTTTCCTTCTTATTTCTTCTTCTCTTACTTCTTTCTTACTTCTTTTTTACTTCTTTCCTACTTCTTTCTTATTCTTTCTTTCTTCTTTCTTTCTTTCTTTCTTCTTTCGTTCTTCTTCTTTCTTCTTTCTTTCTCTTTCTCTCTTTCTTCTTTCTTTCTTCTTCTTTCTTTCTTACTTCTTTCTTTCTTTCTTCTTTGTTCTCTTTCTTTCTTTCTTTCTTCTTTCTTCTTTCTTCTTTCTTTCTTCTTTCTTTCTTCTTTCCTTCTTATTTATTTTTCTTTCTTTCTTTCTTCATTCTTTCTTTCTTTCTTTCTTTCTTCTTTCTTTCTTCGTTCTTTCTTGTCTTCTTCTTTCTTCTTTATTCTTTCTTTACTTTCTTCTTCTTGTCTTCTTTCTTTCTTTCTTATTTCTTTCTTTCTTCTTCCTTTCTTCTTTCTTTCTTCTTTCTTTCTTTTTTCTTCTTTCTTTCTTCTTTCGTCTTTCTTCGTTCTTTCTTTCTTCTTTCTTTCTTCTTTATTCTTTCTTTCTTTCTTCTTTCTTCTTATTTCTTCTTTCTCTTTCTTTCTTCTTTATTTCTTACTTCTTTCTTACTTCTTTCTTTATTCTTTCTTTCTTTCTTCTTTCTTTCTTCCTACTTTATTTCTTCTTTCTTTCTTCCTACTTTATTTCTTCTTTCTTTCTTCTTTCATCTTCTTTCTTCGTTCTTTCTTCGTACTTTCTTTCTTCTTTCTTCTTTCTTTCTTCTTTCTTTATTTCTTTCTTCTTTCTTTCTTCTTCTCTTTCTTCTTTCTTCATTCTTTCTTTCTTCTTTCTTTCTTCATTCTTTCTTTCTTCTTTCTTTCTTCTTTCTTTCTCTTTCTTTCTTCTTTCTTTCCTTCTTCTATCTTTCTTTCTTTTCCTTTCTTTTTCTTTCTTCTTCCTTCTTTCTTTTCTTTCTTTTGTCTTTCTTTCTTTCTTTCTTTTCTTCTTTCTTCTTCTTTGTTCTTTCTTCTTCTTTCGTCTTCTTTCTTCTTTCTTTCTTCTTTCTTTCTGTCTTCTTTCTTTCTTTTTTCTTTCTTTCTTCTTTCTTTGTTCTTTCTTTCTTCTTTCGTCTTTCTTCTTTCTTTCTTCTTTCTTTCTCCTTTCTTTCTTCTTTCTTTCTTTTTTCTTTCTTTCTTTCTTTCTTCTTTCTTTCTTCTTTCATTCTTCTTTCTTTCTTCTTTCTTTTTTCTTTCTTTCTTCTTTCTTTCTTCTTTCATTCTTCTTTCTTTCTTCTTTCTTTCTTCTTTCTTTCTTCTTTCTTTCTTTCTTCTTTCTTTCTTCTTTCTTTCTTTCTTCTTTTTTTCTTTCTTCTTTCTTTCTTCTTTCTTTCTTTCTTCCTTCTTTCTTTTTTCTTCTTTCTTTCTTCTTTCTTTCTTTTTTCCTTCTTTCTTATTTCTTCTTTCTTTCTTCTTTCTTTCTTCCTTCTTTCTTCCTTTTTTCTACCTTCTTCCTTTCTTCTTTCTTTCTTCTTTCTTTCTTTCTTTCTTCTTTCTTTCTTCTTTCTTTCTTCTTTCTTCTTTCTTCTTTCTTCATTCTTTCTTCTTTCTTTCTTACTTCTTTCTTTCTTTCTTTCTTCTTTCTTTCTTTCTTCTTTCTTTCTTTCTTCTTTCTTCTTTCTTTCTTCTTTCTTTCTTCTTTCTTTCTTTCTTCTTTGTTTCTTCTTTCTTTCTTTTTTCTTTCTTTCTTTCTTCTTTCTTCTTTCTTTCTTCTTTCCTTCTTCTTTCCTTCTTATTTATTTCTTCTTTCTTTCTTTCTTCCTTCTTTCTTTTCTTTCTTTCTTTCTTCTTTCTTCTTTCTTTCTTCGTTCTTTCTTTTTTCTTTCTTTCTTCTTTATTCTTTCTTTCTTTCTTTTTTCTTTCTTTCTTCTTTCTTTCTTCTTTCTTTCTTCTTTCTTTCTTCTTTCTTTCTTCTTTCTTTCTTTCTTCTTTTTCTTTCTTCTTTCTTTCTTTCTTTCTTCTTTCTTTCTTCTTTATTCTCTTTCTTTCTTTTTTCTTTCTTTCTTCTTTCTTTCTTCTTTCTTCTTTCTTTCTTCTTTCTTTCTTCTTTCTTACTTCTTTCTTTCTTCTTTCTTCTTTCTTCTTTCTTTCTTCTTTATTTTTCTTTCTTTATTATTCTTTTCTTCTTTCTTTCTTCTTTCTCTCTTTCTTGTTTCTTTCTTGTTTCTTTCTTTCTTCTTTCTTCTTTCTTTCTTCTTTCTTTCTTCTTTCTTTATTCTTTCTTTATTCTTTATTTCTTTCTTATTTCTTTCTCCTTCCTTTATTCTTTCATTCTTTCTTCGTTCTTTCTTCTTTCTTCTTTCTTTCTTTCTACTTTCTTCTTTCTTTCTTTCTTCTTTCTTACTTCTTTCTTTCTTCTTTCTTTCTTCTTTCTTACTTCTTTCTTTCTTCTTTTTTACTTCTTTCCTTTCTCTTTCTTTCTTCTTTCTTACTTCTTTCTTTCTTCTTTTTACTTCTTTCCATTCTCTTTCTTACTTCTTTCTTTCTTCTTTCTTTCTTCTTTGTTTCCTCTTTCTTTCTTCTTTCTTTCTTCTTTCTTACTTTCTTCTTTCTTTCTTCTTTCTTTCTTCTTTCTTACTTTCTTCTTTCTTTCTTCTTTCTTTCTTCTTTCTTACTTCTTTCTTTCTTCTTTTTTACTTCTTTCCATTCTCTTTCTTTCTTCTTTCTTTCTTTCTTTCTTCTTTCTTTCTTCTTTCTTTCTTCTTTCTTTCCTCTTCCTTTCTTCTTTCTTTCTTCTTTCTTTCTTCTTTCTTTCCTCTTCCTTTCTTCTTTCTTTCTTCTTTCTTTCTTCTTTCTTTCCTCTTTCTTCTTTCTTTCTTCTTTCTTTCTTCTTTCTTTCTTCTTTTTTACTTTCTTCTTTCTTTCTTCTTTCTTTCTTCTTTCTTTCTTCTTTCTTTCCTCTTTCTTTCTTCTTTCTTTCTTCATTCTTTCTTCTTCCTTCTTTCTTTATTCTTTCTTACTTCTTTCTTACTTGTTTCTTACTTCTTTCTTTCTTCTTTCTTTCTTTCTTATTTCTCTCATATTTCTTTCTTTCTTCTTTCATTCTTTTTTCTCTCTTACTTCATTCTTACTCCTTTCTTTCTTCTTTCTTCTTTCTTTCTTCTTTCCTTCTTCTTTCTTTCTTCTTATTTCTTTCTTCTTTCTTTCTTCTTTCTTTCTTCTTTTTTTCTTCTTTCTTTCTTCTTTCTTTCTTTCTTCATTCTTTCTTCTTTCTTTCTTCTTTTTTTCTTCTGTCTTTCTTCTTTCTTTCTTTCTTCATTCTTTCTTCTTTCTTTCTTCTTTCTTTCTCCTTTCTTTCTTCTTTCTTAATTTCCTCTTTCTTACTTCTTTCTTTCTTCTTTCTTTCTTCTTTCTTTCTTCTTTATTTCTTCTTCTTCTTTCTTTCTTTCTTCTTTCTTTCGTCTTCATTTCTTCTTTCTTTCTTCTTCCTTCTTTCTTCTTTCTTTCATTCTTCTTTCTTTATTCTTTCTTTCATGTTTCTTTCTTCTTTCTTTCTTCTTTCTTTCTTCTTTCTTTCTTCTTTCTTTCTTCTTTCTTTCTTCTTTCTTTCTTGTCTCGTCTTTCTTTCTTCTTTCTTTCTTCTTTCTTTCTTCTTTCTTTCTTCTTTCTTTCTTCTTTCTTCTTTCTTTCTTCTTTCTTTTTTCTTTCTTTATTCTATATTTCTTTCTTATTTCTTTCTTCTTTCTTTATTCTTTCATTCTTTCTTCTTTCTTTCTTCTTTCTTCTTTCTTTCTTTCTTTCTTACTTCTTTCTTCTTCTTTCTTTCTTCTTTCTTTCTTCTTTCTTTCTTCATTTTTTTCGTTCTTTCTTCTTTCTTTCTTTCTTTTTTCTTTCTTTCTTCTTTCTTTCTTCTTTATTTCTTCTTTCTTTCTACTTTCTTTCTTTCTTCTTTCTTTCTTTCTTTTTTCTTTCTTTCTTCTTTCTTTCTTTCTTTCTTTCTTCTTTCTTTCTTCTTCTTTCTTCTTCCTTTCTTCTTTCTTTCTTCCTTCTTTCTTTCTTCTTTCTTCTTTCATTCTTCTTTCTTTCTTTATTATTTCTTTCTTCTTTCTTTCTTTCTTCTTTCTTCCTTCTTTCTTTCTTCTTTCTTCTTTCATTCTTCTTTCTTTCTTTATTATTTCTTTCTTCTTTCTTCTTTCTTTCTCCTTTCTTTCTCTTTTTTTCCTCTTTCTTACTTATTTCTTTCTTCTTTCTTTCTTCTTTCTTTCTTCTTTCTTCTTTCTTTCTTACTTCTTTCTTTCGTCTTCCTTTCTTCTTTCTTTCTTCTTTCTTTCTTCTTTCTTTCTTCTTTCTTCTTCCTTTCTTCTTTCTTTTTTCTTTCTTTATTCTATATTTCTTTCTTATTTCTTTCTTCTTTCTTTATTCTTTCATTCTTTCTTCTTTCTTTCTTCTTTCTTCTTTCTTTCTTTCTTCATTCTTACTTCTTTCTTTCTTCTTTCTTTCTTCTTTCTTTCTTCTTTCTTTCTTCTTTTTTTTTCGTTTTTTCTTCTTTCTTTCTTTCTTCTTTCTTACTTCTTTCTTTCTTCTTTTTTACTTCTTTCCATTCTCTTTCTTTCTTCTTTCTTTCTTTCTTTCTTCTTTCTTCTTTCTTTCTTCTTTCTTTCCTCTTCCTTTCTTCTTTCTTTCTTCTTTCTTTCTTCTTTCTTTCCTCTTTCTTCTTTCTTTCTTCTTTCTTTCTTCTTTCTTTCTTCTTTTTTACTTTCTTCTTTCTTTCTTCTTTCTTTCTTCTTTCTTTCTTCTTTCTTTCTTTCTTTCTTTCTTCTTCCTTCTTTCTTTCTTCTTTCTTAGTTCTTTCTTACTTCTTTCTTACTTCTTTCTTTCTTCTTTCCTTCTTTCTTATTTCTCTCATATTTCTTTCTTTCTTCTTTCATTCTTTTTTCTCTCTTACTTCATTCTTACTCCTTTCTTTCTTCTTTCTTCTTTCTTTCTTCTTTCCTTCTTCTTTCTTTCTTCTTATTTTCTTTCTTCTTTCTTTCTTCTTTCTTTCTTCTTTCTTTCTATTTCTTTCTTCTTTCTTTCTTCTTTCTTTCTTCTTTTTTTCTTCTTTCTTTCTTCTTTCTTTCTTTCTTCATTCTTCTTTCTTCTTTTTTTTCTTCTTTCTTCTTCTTTCTTTCTTTCTTCATTCTTTCTTCTTTCTTTCTTCTTTCTTTCTTCTTTCTTTCTTCTTTCTTTCTTCTTTCTTTCTTCTTTCTTTCTTCTTTCTTTCTTCTTTTTTTCTTCTTTCTTTCTTCTTTCTTTCTTTCTTCATTCTTTCTTCTTTCTTTCTTCTTTTTTACTTCTGTCTTTCTTCTTTCTTTCTTTCTTCATTCTTTCTTCTTTCTTTCTTCTTTCTTTCTTCTTTCTTTCTTCTTTCTTTCTTCTTTCTTTCATCTTTCTTTCTTCTTTATTTCTTCTTTCTTCTTTCTTTCTTTCTTCTTTCTTTCGTCTTCATTTCTTCTTTCTTTCTTCTTCCTTCTTTCTTCTTTCTTTCATTCTTCTTTCTTTATTCTTTCTTTCATCTTTCTTTCTTCTTTCTTTCTTCTTTCTTTCTTCTTTCTTTCTTCTTTTCTTTCTTCTTTCTTTCTTCTTTCTTTCTTCTTTCTTTCTTCTTTCTTTCTTCTTTCTTTCTTGTTTCGTCTTTCTTTCTTCTTTCTTTCTTCTTCCTTTCTTCTTTCTTTCTTCTTTCTTTCTTCTTTCTTTCTTCTTTCTTTCTTTCTTTCTTCTTTCTTTCTTCTTTCTTTCTTCTTTCTTTCTTCTATCTTTCTTACTTCTTTCTTTCCTTTTATATCTTATTTCTTTCTTCTTTCTTCTTTATTCGTTCTCCTTTCTTTCTTTCTTCTTTCTTTCTTCTTTCTTTCTTCTTTCTTACTTCTTTCTTTCTTCTTTTTTACTTCTTTCCATTCTCTTTCTTTCTTCTTTCTTTCTTTCTCTCTTCTTTCTTTCTTCTTTCTTTCTTCTTTCTTTCCTCTTCCTTTCTTCTTTCTTTCTTCTTTCTTTCTTCTTTCTTTCTTCTTTCTTTCTTCTTTCTTTCTTCATTCTTTCTTCTTTCTTTCTTTCTTATTTCTCTCATATTTCTTTCTTTCTTCTTTCATAATTTTTTCTCTCTTACTTCATTCTTACTCCTTTCTTTCTTCTTTCTTCTTTCTTTCTTCTTTCCTTCTTCTTTCTTTCTTCTTATTTTCTTTCTTCTTTCTTTCTTCTTTCTTTCTTCTTTCTTTCTCTTTTTTTCTTCTTTCTTTCTTCTTTCTTTCTTTCTTCATTCTTCTTTCTTTCTTCTTTTTTTCTTCTTTCTTTCTTCTTTCTTTCTTTCTTCATTCTTTCTTCTTTCTTTCTTCTTTCTTTCTTCTATTTCTTCTTTCTTTATTCTTTCTTTCTTCTTTCTTTCTTCTTTCTTTCTTCTTTCTTTCTTCCTTTTTTCTTCTTTCTTTCTTCTTTCTTTCTTTCTTCATTCTTCTTTCTTTCTTCTTTTTTTTCTTCTTTCTTTCTTCTTTCTTTCTTTCTTCATTCTTTCTTCTTCTTTCTTCTTTCTTTCTTCTATTTCTTCTTCTTTCTTCTTTCTTTCTTCTTTCTTTCTTCTTTCTTTCTTCTTTTTTTTCTTCTTTCTTTCTTCTTTCTTTCTTTCTTCATTTTTTCTTCTTTCTTTCTTCTTTTTTCTTCTGTCTTTCTTCTTTCTTTCTTTCTTCATTCTTTCTTCTTTCTTTCTTCTTTCTTTCTCCTTTCTTTCTTCTTTCTTAATTTCCTCTTTCTTACTTCTTTCTTTCTTCTTTCTTTCTTCTTTCTTTCTTCTTTCTTCTTTCTTTCTTTCTTCTTTCTTTCATCTTCATTTCTTCTTTATTTCTTCTTCCTTCTTTCTTCTTTCTTTCATTCTTCTTTCTTTATTCTTTCTTTCATGTTTCTTTCTTCTTTCTTTCTTCTTTTTTCTTCTTTCTTTCTTCTTTCTTTCTTCTTTCGTTCTTCTTTCTTTCTTGTTTCGTCTTTCTTTCTTCTTTCTTTCTTCTTTCTTTCTTCTTTCTTTCTTCTTTCTTTCTTCTTTCTTTCTTCTTTCTTCTTTCTTTCTTCTTTCTTTTTTCTTTCTTTATTCTATATTTCTTTCTTATTTCTTTCTTCTTTCTTTATTCTTTCATTCTTTTTCTTTCTTTCTTTTTTCTTCTTTCTTTCTTTCTTCTTTCTTACTTCTTTCTTTCTTCTTTCTTTCTTCTTTCTTTCTTCTTTCTTTCTTCATTTTTTTCTTTCTTTCTTCTTTCTTTCTTCTTTATTTCTTCTTTCTTTCTACTTTCTTTCTTTCTTCTTTCTTTCTTTCTTTTTTCTTTCTTTCTTCTTTCTTTCTTTCTTCTTTATTTCTTCTTTCTTTCTACTTTCTTTCTTTCTTCTTTCTTTCTTTCTTTCTTTCTTTCTTCTTTCTTTCTTCTTTCTTTCTTCTTCCTTTCTTCTTTCTTTCTTCCTTCTTTCTTTCTTCTTTCTTCTTTCATTCTTCTTTCTTTCTTTATTATTTCTTTCTTCTTTCTTTCTTTCTTCTTTCTTCCTTCTTTCTTTCTTCTTTCTTCTTTCATTCTTCTTTCTTTCTTTATTATTTCTTTCTTCTTTCTTTCTTCTTTCTTTCTCCTTTCTTTCTTCTTTTTTTCCTCTTTCTTACTTATTTCTTTCTTCTTTCTTTCTTTTTTCTTTCTTCTTTCTTCTTTCTTTCTTACTTCTTTCTTTCGTCTTCCTTTCTTCTTTCTTCTTTCTTTCTTTCTTCTTTCTTTCTTCTTTTTTTCTTCTTTCTTTCTTCTTTCTTTCTTCTTCCTTTCTTTCTTCTTTCTTTCTTTCTTTCTTCTTTCTTTCTTCTTTCTTTCTTCTTTCTTTCTTCTTTCTTTCTTCTTTCTTTCTTTCTTCTTTATTTCTTTCTTCTTTCTTTCTTCTTTCTTTCTTCTTTCTTCTTTCTTTCTTCTTTCTGTCTACTTTCTTTCTTCTTCCTTTCTTCCTTCTTTCTTTCTTCTTTCTTTCTTAGTTCTTTCTTTCTTCTTTCTTTCTTTTTTCTTTCTTCTTTCTTTCGTCTTCCTTTCTTCTTTCTTTCTTACTTCTTTCTTTCTTCTTTCTTTCTTCTTTCTTTCTACTTTCTTCTTTCTTTCTTCCTACTTTGTTCTTTCTTATTTCTTTCTTTCTTCATTCTTTTTTTTTCTTCTTTCTTTCTTCTTTCTTCATTTCTTCTTTCTTTCTTCTTTCTTCTTTCTTTCTTCTTTCTTTCTTTCTTTTTTCTTCTTTCTTTCTTACTTCTTTCTTTCTTTGTTCTTTCTTTCTTATTTCTTTCTTCTCTCTTTATTTCTTCTTTCTTTCTTACATCTTTCTTTCTTTCTTTCTTATTTCTTTCTTCTTACTTCTTTCTTTCTTCTTTCCTACTTCTTTCTTACTTCTTTCTTACTTCTTTCTTTCTTGTTTCTTTCTTCTTTCTTACTTCTTTCTTTCTTCTTTTTTACTTCTTTCCTTTCTCTTTCTTTCTTCTTTCTTACTTGTTTCTTTCTTCTTTTTTACTTCTTTCCATTCTCTTTCTTACTTCTTTCTTTCTTCTTTCTTTCTTCTTTGTTTCCTCTTTCTTTCTTCTTTCTTTCTTCTTTCTTACTTTCTTCTTTCTTTCTTCTTTCTTTCTTCTTTCTTACTTTCTTCTTTCTTTCTTCTTTCTTTCTTCTTTCTTACTTCTTTCTTTCTTCTTTTTTACTTCTTTCCATTCTCTTTCTTTCTTCTTTCTTTCTTTCTTTCTTCTTTCTTTCTTCTTTCTTTCTTCTTTCTTTCCTCTTCCTTTCTTCTTTCTTTCTTCTTTCTTTCTTCTTTCTTTCCTCTTCCTTTCTTCTTTCTTTCTTCTTTCTTTCTTCTTTCTTTCTTCTTTTTTACTTTCTTCTTTCTTTCTTCTTTCTTTCTTCTTTCTTTCTTCTTTCTTTCTTCTTTCTTTCTTCTTTCTTTCTTCATTCTTTCTTCTTCCTTCTTTCTTTCTTCTTTCTTACTTCTTTCTTACTTCTTTCTTACTTCTTTCTTTCTTCTTTCTTTCTTTCTTTCTTTCTTCTTTCTTTCTTCTTTCTTTCTTCTTCCTTTCTTCTTTCTTTCTTCCTTCTTTCTTTCTTCTTTCTTCTTTCATTCTTCTTTCTTTCTTTATTATTTCTTTCTTCTTTCTTTCTTTCTTCTTTCTTCCTTCTTTCTTTCTTCTTTCTTCTTTCATTCTTCTTTCTTTCTTTATTATTTCTTTCTTCTTTCTTTCTTCTTTCTTTCTCCTTTCTTTCTTCTTTTTTTCCTCTTTCTTACTTATTTCTTTCTTTCTTCTTTCTTCTTTCTTTCTTACTTCTTTCTTTCGTCTTCCTTTCTTCTTTCTTTCTTCTTTCTTTCTTCTTTCTTTCTTTCTTTCTTCTTTCTTTCTTCTTTCTTTCTTCTATCTTTCTTACTTCTTTCTTTCCTTTTATATCTTATTTCTTTCTTCTTTCTTCTTTATTCGTTCTCCTTTCTTTCTTTCTTCTTTCTTTCTTCTTTCTTTCTTCTTTCTTACTTTCTTCTTTCTTTCTTCTTTCTTACTTCTTTCTTTCTTCTCTCTTACTTCTTTCCATCCTCTTTCTTACTTCTTTCTTTCTTCTTTCTTTCTTCTTTCTTTCCTCTTTCTTTCTTCTTTCTTTCTTCTTTCTTTCTTCTTTCTTTCTCCTTTCTTTCTTCTTTCTTTCTTCTTCCTTTCTTCTTTCTTTCTTCCTTCTTTCTTTCTTCTTTCTTCTTTCATTCTTCTTTCTTTCTTTATTATTTCTTTCTTCTTTCTTTCTTCTTTCTTTCTCCTTTCTTTCGTCTTTTTTTCCTCTTTCTTACTTCTTTCTTTCTTCTTTCTTTCTTCTTTCTTTCTTCTTTCTTCTTTCTTTCTTACTTCTTTCTTTCGTCTTCCTTTCTTCTTTCTTTCTTCTTCCTTCTTTCTTCTTTCATTCATTCTTCTTTCTTTATTCTTTCTTTCATCTTTCTCTGTTCTTTCTTTCTTACTTCTTTCTTTCTTCTTTCTTTATTTCTTCTTTTTTCTTCTTTCTTCTTTCTCTCTTCTTTCTTTATTTTTTCTTCCTTCCTTCTTTCTTTCTTCTTTCTTCTTTCTTTCTTCTTTCTTCTTTCTTTCTTCTTTCTTTCTTCTTTCTTACTTCTTTCTTTCTTCTTTCTTCTTTCTTTCTTCTTTATTTTTCTTTCTTTATTATTCTTTTCTTCTTTCTTTCTTCTTTCTCTCTTTCTTGTTTCTTTCTTGTTTCTTTCTTTCTTCTTTCTTCTTTCTTTCTTCTTTCTTTCTTCTTTCTTTATTCTTTCTTTATTCTTTATTTCTTTCTTATTTCTTTCTCCTTCCTTTATTCTTTCATTCTTTCTTCGTTCTTTCTTCTTTCTTCTTTCTTTCTTTCTTCTTTCTTCTTTCTTTCTTTCTTCTTTCTTACTTCTTTCTTTCTTGTTTCTTTCTTCTTTCTTACTTCTTTCTTTCTTCTTTTTTACTTCTTTCCTTTCTCTTTCTTTCTTCTTTCTTACTTCTTTCTTTCTTCTTTTTTACTTCTTTCCATTCTCTTTCTTACTTCTTTCTTTCTTCTTTCTTTCTTCTTTGTTTCCTCTTTCTTTCTTCTTTCTTTCTTCTTTCTTACTTTCTTCTTTCTTTCTTCTTTCTTTCTTCTTTCTTACTTTCTTCTTTCTTTCTTCTTTCTTTCTTCTTTCTTACTTCTTTCTTTCTTCTTTTTTACTTCTTTCCATTCTCTTTCTTTCTTCTTTCTTTCTTTCTTTCTTCTTTCTTTCTTCTTTCTTTCTTCTTTCTTTCCTCTTCCTTTCTTCTTTCTTTCTTCTTTCTTTCTTCTTTCTTTCCTCTTCCTTTCTTCTTTCTTTCTTCTTTCTTTCTTCTTTCTTTCCTCTTTCTTCTTTCTTTCTTCTTTCTTTCTTCTTTCTTTCTTCTTTTTTACTTTCTTCTTTATTTCTTCTTTCTTTCTTCTTTCTTTCTTCTTTCTTTCTTTTTCTTTCTTCTTTCTTTCTTCATTCTTTCTTCTTCCTTCTTTCTTTCTTCTTTCTTACTTCTTTCTTACTTCTTTCTTACTTCTTTCTTTCTTCTTTCTTTCTTTCTTATTTCTCTCATATTTCTTTCTTTCTTCTTTCATTGTTTTTTCTCTCTTACTTCATTCTTACTCCTTTCTTTCTTCTTTCTTCTTTCTTTCTTCTTTCCTTCTTCTTTCTTTCTTCTTATTTACTTTCTTCTTTCTTTCTTCTTTCTTTCTTCTTCCTTTCTTTCTTCTTTCTTTCTTTCTTTCTTCTTTCTTTCTTCTTTCTTTCTTCTTTCTTTCTTCTTTCTTTCTTCTTTCTTTCTTTCTTCTTTATTTCTTTCTTCTTTCTTTCTTCTTTCTTTCTTCTTTCTTCTTTCTTTCTTCTTTCTGTCTACTTTCTTTCTTCTTCCTTTCTTCCTTCTTTCTTTCTTCTTTCTTTCTTACTTCTTTCTTTCTTCTTTCTTTCTTTTTTCTTTCTTCTTTCTTTCGTCTTCCTTTCTTCTTTCTTTCTTACTTCTTTCTTTCTTCTTTCTTTCTTCTTTCTTTCTACTTTCTTCTTTCTTTCTTCTTACTTTGTTCTTTCTTATTTCTTTCTTTCTTCATTCTTTTTTTTTTCTTCTTTCTTTCTTCTTTCTTCATTTCTTCTTTCTTTCTTCTTTCTTCTTTCTTTCTTCTTTCTTTCTTTCTTTTTCCTTCTTTCTTTCTTACTTCTTTCTTTCTTTGTTCTTTCTTTCTTATTTCTTTCTTCTCTCTTTATTTCTTCTTTCTTTCTTACATCTTTCTTTCTTTCTTTCTTATTTCTTTCTTCTTACTTCTTTCTTTCTTCTTTCTTACTTCTTTCTTACTTCTTTCTTACTTCTTTCTTTCTTATTTCTTTCTTTCTTCTTCCTTTCTTCTTTCTTTCTTCTTCCTTCTTTCTTCTTTCTTTCATTCTTCTTTCTTTCTTTCTTTCTTTCTTCTTTCTTTCTTCTTTCTTTCTTCTTCCTTTCTTCTTTCTTTCTTCCTTCTTTCTTTCTTCTTTCTTCTTTCATTCTTCTTTCTTTCTTTATTATTTCTTTCTTCTGTCTTTCTTTCTTCTTTCTTCCTTCTTTCTTTCTTCTTTCTTCTTTCATTCTTCTTTCTTTCTTTATTATTTCTTTCTTCTTTCTTTCTTCTTTCTTTCTCCTTTCTTTCTTCTTTTTTTCCTCTTTCTTACTTATTTCTTTCTTCTTTCTTTCTTCTTTCTTCTTTCTTTCTTACTTCTTTCTTTCGTCTTCCTTTCTTCTTTCTTTCTTCTTTCTTTCTTCTTTCTTTCTTTCTTTCTTCTTTCTTTCTTCTTTCTTTCTTCTATCTTTCTTACTTCTTTCTTTCCTTTTATATCTTATTTCTTTCTTCTTTCTTCTTTATTCGTTCTCCTTTCTTTCTTTCTTCTTTCTTTCTTCTTTCTTTCTTCTTTCTTACTTTCTTCTTTCTTTCTTCTTTCTTACTTCTTTCTTTCTTCTCTCTTACTTCTTTCCATCCTCTTTCTTACTTCTTTCTTTCTTCTTTCTTTCTTCTTTCTTTCCTCTTTCTTTCTTCTTTCTTTCTTCTTTCTTTCTTCTTTCTTTCTCCTTTCTTTCTTCTTTCTTTCTTCTTCCTTTCTTCTTTCTTTCTTCCTTCTTTCTTTCTTCTTTCTTCTTTCATTCTTCTTTCTTTCTTTATTATTTCTTTCTTCTTTCTTTCTTCTTTCTTTCTCCTTTCTTTCGTCTTTTTTTCCTCTTTCTTACTTCTTTCTTTCTTCTTTCTTTCTTCTTTCTTTCTTCTTTCTTCTTTCTTTCTTACTTCTTTCTTTCGTCTTCCTTTCTTCTTTCTTTCTTCTTCCTTCTTTCTTCTTTCATTCATTCTTCTTTCTTTATTCTTTCTTTATTCTTTCTTTCATCTTTCTCTCTTCTTTCTTTCTTACTTCTTTCTTTCTTCTTTCTTTATTTCTTCTTTTTTCTTCTTTCTTCTTTCTCTCTTCTTTCTTATTTTTTCTTCCTTCCTTCTTTCTTTCTTCTTTCTTCTTTCTTTCTTCTTTCTTCTTTCTTTCTTCTTTCTTCTTTCTTTCTTCTTTATTTTTCTTTCTTTATTATTCTTTTCTTCTTTCTTTCTTCTTTCTCTCTTTCTTGTTTCTTTCTTGTTTCTTTCTTTCTTCTTTCTCCTTTCTTTCTTCTTTCTTTCTTCTTTCTTTATTCTTTCTTTATTCTTTATTTCTTTCTTATTTCTTTCTCCTTCCTTTATTCTTTCATTCTTTCTTCGTTCTTTCTTCTTTCTTCTTTCTTTCTTTCTTCTTTCTTCTTTCATTCTTTCTTCTTTCTTACTTCTTTCTTTCTTGTTTCTTTCTTCTTTCTTACTTCTTTCTTTCTTCTTTTTTACTTCTTTCCTTTCTCTTTCTTTCTTCTTTCTTACTTCTTTCTTTCTTCTTTTTTACTTCTTTCCATTCTCTTTCTTACTTCTTTCTTTCTTCTTTCTTTCTTCTTTGTTTCCTCTTTCTTTCTTCTTTCTTTCTTCTTTCTTACTTTCTTCTTTCTTTCTTCTTTCTTTCTTCTTTCTTACTTTCTTCTTTCTTTCTTCTTTCTTTCTTCTTTCTTACTTCTTTCTTCTTCTTTTTTACTTCTTTCCATTCTCTTTCTTTCTTCTTTCTTTCTTTCTTTCTTCTTTCTTTCTTCTTTCTTTCTTCTTTCTTTCCTCTTCCTTTCTTCTTTCTTTCTTCTTTCTTTCTTCTTTCTTTCTTCTTTCTTTCCTCTTCCTTTCTTCTTTCTTTCTTCTTTCTTTCTTCTTTCTTTCCTCTTTCTTCTTTCTTTCTTCTTTCTTTCTTCTTTCTTTCTTCTTTTTTACTTTCTTCTTATTTTCTTCTTTCTTTCTTCTTTCTTTCTTCTTTCTTCCTTCTTTCTTTCTTCTTTCTTACTTCTTTCTTACTTCTTTCTTACTTCTTTCTTTCTTATTTCTTTCTTTCTTTCTTTCTTCTTTCTTTCTCTTTTTACTTTCTTCTTTATTTCTTCTTTCTTTCTTCTTTCTTTCTTCTTTCTTTCTTTTTCTTTCTTCTTTCTTTCTTCATTCTTTCTTCTTCCTTCTTTCTTTCTTCTTTCTTACTTCTTTCTTACTTCTTTCTTACTTCTTTCTTTCTTCTTTCTTTCTTTCTTATTTCTCTCATATTTCTTTCTTTCTTCTTTCATTGTTTTTTCTCTCTTACTTCATTCTTACTCCTTTCTTTCTTCTTTCTTCTTTCTTTCTTCTTTCCTTCTTCTTTCTTTCTTCTTATTTACTTTCTTCTTTCTTTCTTCTTTCTTTCTTCTTCTTTCTTTCTTCTTTCTTCTTTCTTTCTTCTTTCTTTCTTCTTTCTTTCTTCTTTCTTTCTTCTTTCTTTCTCTTTCTTTCTTTCTTCTTTATTTCTTCTTCTTTCTTTCTTCTTTCTTTCTTCTTTCTTCTTTCTTTCTTCTTTCTGTCTACTTTCTTTCTTCTTCCTTTCCTTCCTTCTTTCTTTCTTCTTTCTTTCTTACTTCTTTCTTTCTTCTTTCTTTCTTTTTTCTTTCTTCTTTCTTTCGTCTTCCTTTCTTCTTTCTTTCTTACTTCTTTCTTTCTTCTTTCTTTCTTCTTTCTTTCTACTTTCTTCTTTCTTTCTTCTTACTTTGTTCTTTCTTATTTCTTTCTTTCTTCATTCTTTTTTTTTTCTTCTTTCTTTCTTCTTTCTTCATTTCTTCTTTCTTTCTTCTTTCTTCTTTCTTTCTTCTTTCTTTCTTTCTTTTTCCTTCTTTCTTTCTTACTTCTTTCTTTCTTTGTTCTTTCTTTCTTATTTCTTTCTTCTCTCTTTATTTCTTCTTTCTTTCTTACATCTTTCTTTCTTTCTTTCTTATTTCTTTCTTCTTACTTCTTTCTTTCTTCTTTCTTACTTCTTTCTTACTTCTTTCTTACTTCTTTCTTTCTTATTTCTTTCTTTCTTCTTCCTTTCTTCTTTCTTTCTTCTTCCTTCTTCTTCTTTCTTTCATTCTTCTTTCTTTCTTTCTTTCTTTCTTCTTTCTTTCTTCTTTCTTTCTTCTTCCTTTCTTCTTTCTTTCTTCCTTCTTTCTTTCTTCTTTCTTCTTTCATTCTTCTTTCTTTCTTTATTATTTCTTTCTTCTGTCTTTCTTTCTTCTTTCTTCCTTCTTTCTTTCTTCTTTCTTCTTTCATTCTTCTTTCTTTCTTTATTATTTCTTTCTTCTTTCTTTCTTCTTTCTTTCTCCTTTCTTTCTTCTTTTTTTCCTCTTTCTTACTTATTTCTTTCTTCTTTCTTTCTTCTTTCTTCTTTCTTTCTTACTTCTTTCTTTCGTCTTCCTTTCTTCTTTCTTTCTTCTTTCTTTCTTCTTTCTTTCTTTCTTTCTTCTTTCTTTCTTCTTTCTTTCTTCTATCTTTCTTACTTCTTTCTTTCCTTTTATATCTTATTTCTTTCTTCTTTCTTCTTTATTCGTTCTCCTTTCTTTCTTTCTTTCTTTCTTTCTTCTTTCTTTCTCTTTCTTACTTTCTTCTTTCTTTCTTCTTTCTTACTTCTTTCTTTCTTCTCTCTTACTTCTTTCCATCCTCTTTCTTACTTCTTTCTTTCTTCTTTCTTTCTTCTTTCTTTCCTCTTTCTTTCTTCTTTCTTTCTTCTTTCTTTCTTCTTTCTTTCTCCTTTCTTCTTCTTTCTTTCTTCTTCCTTTCTTCTTTCTTTCTTCCTTCTTTCTTTCTTCTTTCTTCTTTCATTCTTCTTTCTTTCTTTATTATTTCTTTCTTCTTTTCTTCTCTTCTTTCTTTCTCCTTTCTTTCGTCTTTTTTTCCTCTTTCTTACTTTCTTCTTTCTTCTTTCTTTCTTCTTTCTTTCTTCTTTCTTCTTTCTTTCTTACTTCTTTCTTTCGTCTTCCTTTCTTCTTTCTTTCTTCTTCCTTCTTTCTTCTTTCATTCATTCTTCTTTCTTATTCTTTCTTTATTCTTTCTTTCATCTTTCTCTCTTCTTTCTTCTACTTCTTTCTTTCTTCTTTCTTTATTTCTTCTTTTTTCTTCTTTCTTCTTTCTCTCTTCTTTCTTTATTTTTCTTCTTCCTTCTTTCTTTCTTCTTTCTTCTTCTTTCTCTTCTTCTTTCTTTCTTCTTTCTTCTTTCTTTCTTCTTTATTTTTCTTTCTTTATTATTCTTTTCTTCTTTCTTTCTTCTTTCTCTCTTTCTTGTTTCTTTCTTGTTTCTTTCTTTCTTCTTTCTCCTTCTTTCTTCTTTCTTTCTTCTTTCTTTATTCTTTCTTTATTCTTTATTTCTTTCTTATTTCTTTCTCCTTCCTTTATTCTTTCATTCTTTCTTCGTTCTTTCTTCTTTCTTCTTTCTTTCTTTCTTCTTTCTTCTTTCATTCTTTCTTCTTTCTTACTTCTTTCTTTCTTGTTTCTTTCTTCTTTCTTACTTCTTTCTTTCTTCTTTTTTACTTCTTTCCTTTCTCTTTCTTCTTCTTTCTTACTTCTTTCTTTCTTCTTTTTTACTTCTTTCCATTCTCTTTCTTACTTCTTCTTTCTCTTCTTCTTCTTTGTTTCCTCTTTCTTTCTTCTTTCTTTCTTCTTTCTACTTTCTTCTTTCTTTCTTCTTTCTTTCTTCTTTCTTACTTCTTCTTTCTTTCTTCTTCTTTCTTCTTTCTTACTTCTTTCTTTCTTCTTCTTTTACTTCTTTCCATTCTCTTTCTTTCTTCTTTCTTTCTTTCTTTCTTCTTTCTTTCTTCTTTCTTTCTTCTTTCTTTCTCTTCCTTTCTTCTTTCTTTCTTCTTCTTTCTTCTTTCTTTCTTCTTTCTTTCCTCTTCCTTTCTTCTTTCTTTCTTCTTTCTTTCTTCTTTCTTTCCTCTTTCTTCTTTCTTTCTTCTTTCTTTCTTCTTTCTTTCTTCTTTTTTACTTTCTTCTTATTTTCTTCTTTCTTTTTCTTCTTTCTTTCTTCTTTCTTTCTTCTTTCTTTCTTCTTTCTTTCTTCTTTCTTTCTTCATTCTTTCTTCTTCCTTCTTTCTTTCTTCTTTCTTACTTCTTTCTTACTTCTTTCTTACTTCTTTCTTTCTTATTTCTTTCTTTCTTTCTTTCTTCTTTCTTTCTTCTTTCTTTCTTCTTCCTTTCTTCTTTCTTTCTTCCTTCTTTCTTTCTTCTTTCTTCTTTCATTCTTCTTTCTTTCTTTATTATTCTTTCTTCTTTCTTTCTTTCTTCTTTCTTCCTTCTTTCTTTCTTCTTTCTTCTTTCATTCTTCTTTCTTTCTTTATTATTCTTTCTTCTTTCTTTCTTCTTTCTTTCCTCTTTCTTCTTTCTTTCTTCTTTCTTTCTTCTTTCTTTCTTCTTTTTTACTTTCTTCTTTCTTTCTTCTTTCTTTCTTCTTTCTTTCTTCTTTCTTTCTTCTTTCTTTCTTCTTTCTTTCTTCATTCTTTCTTCTTCCTTCTTTCTTTATTCTTTCTTACTTCTTTCTTACTTCTTTCTTACTTCTTTCTTTCTTCTTCTTTCTTTCTTATTTCTCTCATATTTCTTTCTTTCTTCTTTCATTCTTTTTTCTCTCTTACTTCATTCTTACTCCTTTCTTTCTTCTTTCTTCTTTCTTTCTTCTTTCCTTCTTCTTTCTTTCTTCTTATTTTCTTTCTTCTTTCTTTCTTCTTTCTTTCTTCTTTTTTTCTTCTTTCTTTCTTCTTTCTTTCTTTCTTCATTCTTTCTTCTTTCTTTCTTCTTTTTTTCTTCTGTCTTTCTTCTTTCTTTCTTTCTTCATTCTTTCTTCTTTCTTTCTTCTTTCTTTCTCCTTTCTTTCTTCTTTCTTAATTTCCTCTTTCTTACTTCTTTCTTTCTTCTTTCTTTCTTCTTTCTTTCTTCTTTATTTCTTCTTTCTTCTTTCTTTCTTTCTTCTTTCTTTCGTCTTCATTTCTTCTTTCTTTCTTCTTCCTTCTTTCTTCTTTCTTTCATTCTTCTTTCTTTATTCTTTCTTTCATGTTTCTTTCTTCTTTCTTTCTTCTTTCTTTCTTCTTTCTTTCTTCTTTCTTTCTTCTTTCTTTCTTCTTTCTTTCTTGTCTCGTCTTTCTTTCTTCTTTCTTTCTTCTTTCTTTCTTCTTCTTTCTTCTTTCTTTCTTCTTTCTTCTTCTTTCTCTTTCTTTTTTCTTTCTTTATTCTATATTTCTTTCTTATTTCTTTCTTCTTTCTTTATTCTTTCATTCTTTCTTATTTCTTTCTTCTTTCTTCTTTCTTCTTTCTTTCTTACTTCTTTCTTTCTTCTTTCTTTCTTCTTTTCTTTCTTCTTTCTTTCTTCATTTTTTCGTTCTTTCTTCTTTCTTCTTTCTTTTTTCTTTCTTCTTCTTTCTTTCTTCTTTATTCTTCTTTCTTTCTACTTTCTTTCTTTCTTCTTTCTTTCTTTCTTTTTTCTTTCTTTCTTCTTTCTTTCTTTCTTTCTTCTTCTTTCTTTCTCTTTCTTTCTTCTTCCTTTCTTCTTTCTTTCTTCCTTCTTCTTTCTTCTTTCTTCTTTCATTCTTCTTTCTTTCTTTATTATTTCTTTCTTCTTTCTTTCTTTCTTCTTTCTTCCTTCTTTCTTTCTTCTTTCTTCTTTCATTCTTCTTTCTTTCTTTATTATTTCTTTCTTCTTTCTTCTTTCTTTCTCCTTTCTTTCTTCTTTTTTTCCTCTTTCTTACTTATTTCTTTCTTCTTTCTTTCTTCTTTCTTTCTTCTTTCTTCTTTCTTTCTTACTTCTTTCTTTTCTTCCTTTCTTCTTTCTTTCTTCTTTCTTTCTTCTTTCTTTCTTCTTTCTTCTTCCTTTCTTCTTCTTTTTTCTTTCTTTATTCTATATTTCTTCTTATTTCTTTCTTCTTTCTTTATTCTTTCATTCTTTCTTCTTTCTTTCTTCTTTCTTCTTTCTTTCTTTCTTCATTCTTACTTCTTTCTTTCTCTTTCTTTCTTCTTTCTTTCTTCTTTCTTTCTTCTTTTTTTTTCGTTTTTTCTTCTTTCTTTCTTTCTTCTTTCTTACTTCTTTCTTTCTTCTTTTTTACTTCTTTCCATTCTCTTTCTTTCTTCTTTCTTTCTTTCTTTCTTCTTTCTTCTTTCTTTCTTCTTTCTTTCCTCTTCCTTTCTTCTTTCTTTCTCTTTCTTTCTTCTTTCTTTCCTCTTTCTTCTTTCTTTCTTCTTTCTTTCTTCTTTCTTTCTTCTTTTTTACTTTCTTCTTTCTTTCTTCTTTCTTTCTTCTTTCTTTCTTCTTTCTTTCTTTCTTTCTTTCTTCTTCCTTCTTTCTATCTTCTTTCTTAGTTCTTTCTTACTTCTTTCTTACTTCTTTCTTTCTTCTTTCCTTCTTTCTTATTTCTCTCATATTTCTTTCTTTCTTCTTTCATTCTTTTTCTCTCTTACTTCATTCTTACTCCTTTCTTTCTTCTTTCTTCTTTCTTTCTTCTTTCCTTCTTCTTTCTTTCTTCTTATTTTCTTTCTTCTTTCTTTCTTCTTTCTTTCTTCTTTCTTTCTATTTCTTTCTCTTCTTTCTTCTTCTTTCTTCTTTTTTTCTTCTTTCTTTCTTCTTTCTTTCTTTCTTCATTCTTCTTCTCTTTTTTTCTTCTTCTTTCTTCTTTCTTTCTTTCTTCATTCTTTCTTCTTTCTTTCTTCTTTCTTTCTTCTTTCTTTCTTCTTTCTTTCTTCTTTCTTTCTTCTTTCTTTCTTCTTTCTTTCTTCTTTTTTTCTTCTTTCTTTCTTCTTTCTTTCTTTCTTCATTCTTTCTTCTTTCTTTCTTCTTTTTTACTTCTGTCTTTCTTCTTTCTTTCTTCCTTCATTCTTTCTTCTTTCTTTCTTCTTTCTTTCTTCTTTCTTTCTTCTTTCTTTCTTCTTTCTTTCATCTTTCTTTCTTCTTTATTTCTTCTTTCTTCTTTCTTTCTTTCTTCTTTCTTTCGTCTTCATTTCTTCTTTCTTTCTTCTTCCTTCTTTCTTCTTTCTTTCATTCTTCTTTCTTTATTCTTTCTTTCATCTTTCTTTCTTCTTTCTTTCTTCTTTCTTTCTTCTTTCTTTCTTCTTTCTTTCTTCTTTCTTTCTTCTTTCTTTCTTCTTTCTTTCTTCTTTCTTTCTTCTTTCTTTCTTGTTTCGTCTTTCTTTCTTCTTTCTTTCTTCTTCCTTTCTCTTCTTTCTTCTTTCTTTCTTCTTCTTTCTTCTTTCTTTCTTTCATTCTTCTTTCTTTCTTCTTTCTTTCTTCTTTCTTTCTTCTATCTTTCTTACTTCTTTCTTTCCTTTTATATCTTATTTCTTTCTTCTTTCTTCTTTATTCGTTCTCCTTTCTTTCTTTCTTCTTTCTTCTTCTTTCTTTCTTCTTTCTTACTTCTTTCTTTCTTCTTTTTACTTCTTTCCATTCTCTTTCTTTCTTCTTTCTTTCTTTCTCTCTTCTTTCTTTCTTCTTTCTTTCTTCTTTCTTTCCTCGTTCCTTTCTTCTTTCTTTCTTCTTTCTTTCTTCTTTCTTTCTTCTTTCTTTCTCTTTCTTTCTTCATCTTTCTTCTTTCTTTCTTTCTTATTTCTCTCATATTTCTTTCTTTCTTCTTTCATAATTTTTCTCTCTTACTTCATTCTTACTCCTTTCTTTCTTCTTTCTTCTTTCTTTCTTCTTTCCTTCTTCTTTCTTTCTTCTATTTTCTTTCTTCTTTCTTTCTTCTTTCTTTCTTCTTTCTTTCTTCTTTCTTTCTTCTTTCTTTCTTCTTTTTTTCTTCTTTCTTTCTCTTCTTTCTTTCTTCATTCTTCTTTCTTTCTTCTTTTTTCTTCTTTCTTTCTTCTTCTTTCTTTCTTCATTCTTTCTTCTTTCTTTCTTCTTCTTTCTTCTATTTCTTCTTTCTTTATTCTTTCTTCTTCTTTCTTTCTTCTTTCTTTCTTCTTTCTTTTTTCCTTTTTTCTTCTTTCTTTCTTTTTCTTTCTTCTTCATTCTTCTTTCTTTCTTCTTTTTTTTCTTCTTTCTTTCTTCTTTCTTTCTTTCTTCATTCTTTCTTCTTTCTTTCTTCTTTCTTTCTTCTATTTCTTCTTTCTTTCTTCTTTCTTTCTTCTTTCTTTCTTCTTTCTTTCTTCTTTTTTTTCTTCTTTCTTTCTTCTTTCTTTCTTTCTTCATTTTTTCTTCTTTCTTTCTTCTTTTTTTTCTTCTGTCTTTCTTCTTTCTTTCTTTCTTCATTCTTTCTTCTTTCTTTCTTCTTTCTTTCTCCTTTCTTTCTTCTTTCTTAATTTCCTCTTTCTTACTTCTTTCTTTCTTCTTTCTTTCTTCTTTCTTTCTTCTTTCTTCTTTCTTTCTTTCTTCTTTCTTTCATCTTCATTTCTTCTTTATTTCTTCTTCCTTCTTCTTTCTTTCTTTCATTCTTCTTTCTTTATTCTTTCTTTCATGTTTCTTCTTCTTTCTTTCTTCTTTTTTCTTCTTTCTTTCTTCTTTCTTTCTTCTTTCGTTCTTCTTTCTTTCTTGTTTCGTCTTTCTTTCTTCTTTCTTTCTTCTTTCTTTCTTCTTTCTTTCTTCTTTCTTTCTTCTTTCTTTCTTCTTTCTTCTTTCTTTCTTCTTTCTTTTTTCTTTCTTTATTCTATATTTCTTTCTTATTTCTTTCTTCTTTCTTTATTCTTTCATTCTTTTTTCTTTCTTTCTTTTTCTTCTTTCTTTCTTTCTTCTTTCTTACTTCTTTCTTTCTTCTTTCTTTCTTCTTTCTTTCTTCTTTCTTTCTTCATTTTTTTCTTTCTTTCTTCTTTCTTTCTTCTTTATTTCTTCTTTCTTTCTACTTTCTTTCTTTCTTCTTTCTTCTTTCTTTTTTCTTTCTTTCTTCTTTCTTTCTTTCTTCTTTATTTCTTCTTTCTTTCTACTTTCTTTCTTTCTTCTTTCTTTCTTTCTTTCTTTCTTTCTTCTTTCTTTCTTCTTTCTTTCTTCTTCCTTTCTTCTTTCTTTCTTCCTTCTTTCTTTATTCTTTCTTCTTTCATTCTTCTTTCTTTCTTATTATTTCTTTCTTCTTTCTTCTTTCTTCTTTCTTCCTTCTTTCTTCTTCTTTCTTCTTTCATTCTTCTTTCTTTCTTTATTATTTCTTTCTTCTTTCTTTCTTCTTTCTTTCTCCTTTCTTTCCTCTTTTTTTCCTCTTTCTTACTTATTTCTTTCTTCTTTTCTTTCTTTTTTCTTTCTTCTTTCTTCTTTCTTTCTTACTTCTTTCTTTCGTCTTCCTTTCTTCTTTCTTCTTTCTTTCTTTCTTCTTTCTTTCTTCTTTTTTCTTCTTTCTTTCTTCTTTCTTTCTTCTTCCTTTCTTTCTTCTTTCTTTCTTTCTTTCTTCTTTCTTTCTTCTTTCTTTCTTCTTTCTTTCTTCTTTCTTTCTTCTTACTTTCTTTCTTCTTTATTTCTTTCTTCTTTCTTTCTTCTTTCTTCTTCTTTCTTCTTTCTTTCTTCTTTCTGTCTACTTTCTTTCTTCTTCCTTTCTTCCTTCTTTCTTTCTTCTTTCTTTCTTAGTTCTTTCTTTCTTCTTTCTTTCTTTTTTCTTTCTTCTTTCTA
>NW_027043200.1:0-34981 GCF_036013475.1 Columba livia
AAAGAAGAAAGAAAGAAAGAAGAAAGAAAGAAAGAAAGAAGAAAGAAAGAAAGAATAGAGAAAGAAAGAAAGAAGAAAGAAAGAAGGAAGAAAGAAGAAAGAAAGAAAGAAGAGAGAAAGAAAGACGAGAGAAAGAAAGACGAGAGAAAGAAAGACGAGAGAAAGAAAGACGAGAGAAAGACGAAAGAAAGAAAGACGAAAGAAAGAAAGAAAGACGAGAGATATAAAGACGAGAGAAAGAAAGAGGAGAGACAGAAAGACGAGAGACAGAAAGACGAGTGAAAGAAAGACGAAAGAAAAAAATAAAGAAAGAAAGAAGAAAGAAAGAAAGAAGAAAGAAAGAGAGAAAGAAGAAAGAAAGAAGGAAGAAAGAAGAAAAAAAGAAAGAGGAAAGAAAGGAGAAAGAAAGAAGAAAGAAAGAAGAAAGAAAGAAAGAAGAAAGAAAGGAAGACGAGAGAAAGAAAGACGAGAGAAAGAAGACGAGAGAAAGAAAGACGAGAGAAAGACGAAAGAAAAAAAGAAGAAAGAAAGAAGAAAGAAAGAAGAAAGAAAGGAAGAAGAAAGAAAGAAAGAAGAAAAAAAGAAGAAAGTAAAAAAGAAAGAAAGAAAGAAGAAAGAAAGAAAGAATAAAGAAAGAATGAAGGAAGAAAGAAGAAAGAAAGGAAGAAGAAAGAAAGAAATAAGAAAGAAAGAAAGAAGAAAGAAAGAATGAAGAGAGAAAGAAAGACGAGAGAAAGAAAGACGAGAGAAAGAAAGACGAGAGAAAGAAAGACGAAAGAAAGAAAGAAAGAAGAAAGAATGAAAGAAAGAAAGAAAGAAAGAGAGAAGAAAGAAAGAAAGAAGAAAGAAGGAAAGAAGAAAGAAAGGAGAAAGAATGAAGAAAGAAAGAAGAAAGAAAGAAAGAAGAAAGAAAGAAAGAAGAAAGAAAGAAAGACGAGGGAAAGAAAGACGAGAGAAAGAAAGACGAGGGAAAGAAAGACGAGAGAAAGAAAGACGAGAGAAAGACGAAAGAAAGAAAGACGAAAGAAAGACGAGAGAAATAAAGACGAGAGAAAGAAAGACGAGAGAAAGAAAGACGAGAGAAAGACGAAAGAAAGAAAGACGAAAGAAAGACGAGAGAAAGAAAGACGAGAGAAAGAACGACGAAAGAAAGAAAGAAGAAAAAAAAGAAGAAAGAAAGAAAGAACGAAAGAAGAAAGAAAGAAAGAAGAAAGAAAGAAAGAAGGAAGAAGAAAGGAAGAAGAAAGAAGAAAAAAGAAAGAAAGAAAGAAGAAAGAAAGAAAGAAGAATGAAAGAAGAAAGAAAGAAAGAAGAAAGAAAGAAGAAAGAAAGAAAGAAGAAAGAAAGAAAGAAGAAAGAAAGAAAGAAGAAAGAAAGAAAGAATAAAGAATAAAGAAAGAAAGAAAGAAGAAAGAAAGAAAGAAGAAAGAAAGAAAGAAAGAAGAAAGAAAGAAGGAAGAAAGAAGAAAGAAAGAAAAAAGAAAGAACGAAAGAATAAAGAAAGAAAGACGAGAGAAAGACGAGAGAAACTAAGACAAGAGAAAGAAAGACGAAAGGAAAAAAGAAGAAAGAAAGAAGAAAGAAAGAAAGAAGAAAGGAAGAAAGAAGAAAGAAGAAAGAAAGAAAGAAAGAAGAAAGAAGAAGAAAGAGAAAGAGAGAAGAAAGAAAGAAGAAAGAGAGAAAGAGAGAAAGAAGAAAGAAAGAAAGAAGAAAGAAAGAAGAAAGAAAGAAGAAAGAAAGAAGAAAGAAAGAAGAAAGAAGGAAGAAAGAAAGAAGAAAAAAAGAAAGAAGAAAGAAAGAAGAAAGAAAGAAAGAAGAAAGAAAGAATGAAGAAAGAAAGAAAGACGAGGGAAAGAAAGACGAGAGAAAGAAAGACGAGAGAAAGAAAGACGAGAGTAAGAAAGACGAGAGAAAGAAAGACGAGAGAAAGAAAGATGAGAGAAAGACGAGAGAAAGAAAGAAGAAAGAAAGAAAGACGAGGGAAAGAAAGACGAGAGAAAGAAAGACGAGAGAAAGAAAGACGAGAGAAAGAAAGACGAAAGAAAGAAAGAAGAAAGAAAGAAGAAATAAAGAAAGAAAGAAGAAAGAAAGAGAGAAGAAAGAAATAAAGAAGAAAGAAAGAATAAAGAAAGAAAGAAGAAAGAAAGAAAGAACAGAGAATAAAGAAAGAAAGAAAGAAGAAAGAAAGAAAGAAGAAAGAAAGAAGAAAGAAAGAAGAAAGAAAGAATAAAGAACGAGAGAAGAAAGAAAGAAGAAGAAGAGAGAAAGAGAGAAAGAAGAAAGAAAGAACGAAGAAAGAAAGAAGAAAGAAAGAAGGAAGAAAGAAAGAAAGAAGAAAGAAAGAAAGAAGAAAGAAAGAAAGAAGAAAGAATGAAGAAAGAAAGAAAGAAGAAAGAAAGAAAGAAGAAAGTAAGAAGAAGAAAGAAAGAAAGACGAGGGAATGAAAGACGAGAGAAAGAAAGACGAGAGAAAGAAAGACGAGAGAAAGAAAGACGAGAGAAAGAAAGACGAAAGAAAGAAAGAAGAAAGAAAGGAAGAAAGAAAGAAGAAAGAAAGAAAGAAGAAAGAAGAAAGAAAGAAGAAAGAAAGAAAGAACAAAGAAAGAAAGAAGAAAGAATGAAAGAATGAAAGAAGAAAGAAAGGAAGAAGAAAGAAAGAAAGAAAGAAGAAAGAAAGAAAGAAGAAAGAAAGAAAGAAGAAAGAAGAAAGAAAGAAGAAAGAAAGAAAGAAAGAAGAGATAATGAGGGAAGAAAGAAGAAAGAAAGAAAGAAGAAAGAAAGAATAAAGAAAGAATGAAGGAAGAAAGAAGAAAGAAAGAAAGAAGAAAGAAATAAGAAAGAAAGAAAGAAGAAAGAAAGAAAGAAAAAAGAAAGAAAGAATAAAGAAAGAAAGAAGAAGGAAAGTAAGAAAGAAAGAAGGAAAGAAGAAAGACGAGAGTAAGAAAGACGAGAGAAAGAAAGACGAGAGAAAGAAAGATGAGAGAAAGACGAGAGAAAGAAAGAAGAAAGAAAGACGAGAGAAAGAAAGACGAGAGAAAGAAAGACGAGAAAAGAAAAACGAAAGAAAGAAAGAAGAAGGAAAGAAGGAAGAAAGAAGGAAGAAAGAGAAAGAAAGAAAGAAGAAAGAAATACGAGAGAAAGAAAGACGAAAGAAAGACGAGAGAAAGACGAAAGAGAGAAAGACGAAAGAAAGAAAGAAAGACGCGAGAAAGAAAGACGAGAGAAAGAAAGACGAAAGAAAAAAGGAAGAAAGAAAGTAGAAAGAAGGAAAGAAGAAAGAAAGAAAGAAGAAAGAAAGAAAGAAGAAAGAAAGAAAGGAGAAAGAAAGAAAGACGAGAGAAAGAAAGACGAGAGATAGAGAGACGAGAGAAAGAAAGACGAGAGAAAGAAAGGCGAGAGAAAGAAAGACGAGAGAAAGAAAGACGAGAGAAAGAAAGACGAAAGAAAGAAAGAAGAAAGAAAGGAAGAAAGAAAGAAAGAAATAAAGAAGAAAGAAAGAAAGAAGAAAGAAAGAAGAAAGAAAGGAGAAAAAAGAAAGCAGAAAGAAAAAAGAAAGAAAGAAGAAAGAAAGAAAGTAGAAAGAAAGTAAGAAGAAAGAAAGAAGGAAAGAAGTAAGAAAGAAAGAAGAAAGAAAGAAAGAAGAAAAAAGAAAGAAGAAAGAAAGTCGAAATAAGAAAGAAAGAAAGAAGAAAGAAAGAATAAAGAAAGAAAGAAAGAAGAAAGAAAGAAAGAAGAAAGAAAGAAAGAAGAAAGAAGGAAGAAAGAAAGAAAGAAGAAAGAAAGAAAGAAAGAAGAAAGAATAAAGAAAGAAAGAAAGAAGAAAGAAAGAAAAAGAAAGAAAGAAGGAAGAAAGAAGAAAGAAAGAAAGAAGAAATAAAGAAAGAAGAAAGAAAGAAAGAATAAAGAAAGAAAGACGAGAGAAAGAAAGACGAGAGAAAGAAAGACGATAGAAAGAAAGAGGAAAGAAAAAAAGAAGAAAGAAAGAAGAAAGAAATAAAGAAGAAAGAATGAAAGAAGAAAGAAGAAAGAAAGAAAGAAGAAAGAAAGAAATAAGAAAGAAAGAAAGAAGAAAGAAAGAAAGAAGAGAGAAAGAAAGACGAGAGAAAGAAAGACGAGAGAAAGAAAGACGAGAAAAGAAAAACGAAAGAAAGAAAGAAGAAGGAAAGAAGGAAGAAAGAAGGAAGAAAGAGAAAGAAAGAAAGAAGAAAGAAATACGAGAGAAAGAAAGACGAAAGAAAGACGAGAGAAAGACGAAAGAGAGAAAGACGAAAGAAAGAAAGAAAGACGAGAGAAAGAAAGACGAGAGAAAGAAAGACGAAAGAAAAAAGGAAGAAAGAAAGTAGAAAGAAGGAAAGAAGAAAGAAAGAAAGAAAAAAGAAAGAAAGAATAAAGAAATAAAGAAGAAGGAAAGTAAGAAAGAAAGAAGGAAAGAAGAAAGAAAGAAAGAAGAAAGAAAGAAAGAAGAAAGAAAGAAAGGAGAAAGAAAGAAAGACGAGAGAAAGAAAGACGAGAGATAGAGAGACGAGAGAAAGAAAGACGAGAGAAAGAAAGGCGAGAGAAAGAAAGACGAGAGAAAGAAAGACGAGAGAAAGAAAGACGAAAGAAAGAAAGAAGCAAGAAAGGAAGAAAGAAAGAAAGAAATAAAGAAGAAAGAAAGAAAGAAGAAAGAAAGAAGAAAGAAAGGAGAAAAAAGAAAGCAGAAAGAAAGAAAAAAGAAAGAAAGAAGAAAGAAAGAAAGTAGAAAGAAAGTAAGAAGAAAGAAAGAAGGAAAGAAGTAAGAAAGAAAGAAGAAAGAAAGAAAGAAGAAAAAAAGAAAGAAGAAAGAAAGTCGAAAGAAGAAAGAAAGAAAGAAGAAAGAAAGAATAAAGAAAGAAAGAAAGAAGAAAGAAAGAAAGAAGAAAGAAAGAAAGAAAGAAGAAAAAAGGAAGAAAGAAAGAAAGAAGAAAGAAAGAAAGAAAGAAGAAAGAATAAAGAAAGAAAGAAATAAGAAAGAAAGAAGAAAGAAAGAAAGAAGGAAGAAAGAAGAAAGAAAGAAAGAAGAAATAAAGAAAGAAGAAAGAAAGAAAGAATAAAGAAAAAAGACGAGAGAAAGAAAGACGAGAGAAAGAAAGACGATAGAAAGAAAGAGGAAAGAAAAAAAGAAGAAAGAAAGAAGAAAGAAATAAAGAAGAAAGAAAGAAAGAAGAAAGAAGAAAGAAAGAAAGAAAGAAAGAAGAAAGAAAGAAAGAAGAAATAAAGAAAGAAGAAAGAAAGAAGGAAGAAAGAAGAAAGAAAGAAAGAAGAAAGAAAGAAGAAAGAAAGAAAGAAGAAAGAATAAAGAAAGAAAGAAAGAAGAAAGAAAGAAAGACGAGAGAAAGAAAGACGAGAGAAAGAAAGACGAGAGAAAGACGAAAGTAAGAAAGACGAAAGAAAGAAAGACGAGAGAAATAAAGACGAGAGAAAGAAAGACGAGAGAAAGAAAGACGAGAGAAAGAAAGTCGAGAGAAAGAAAGACAAGAGAAAGAAAGACGAGAGAAAGAAAGACGAAAGAAAGAAAGAAGAAAAGAAGAAAGAAAGAAAGAAAGAAGAAAGAAAGAAATAAGAAAGAAAGAAAGAAGAAAGAAGAAAGAAAGAAGAAAGAAAGAAAGAAGAGAGAAAGAAAGAAGAAAGAAAGAAATAAGTAAGAAAGAAGAAAGAAAGAAGAAAGAAAGAAAGAAGAAAGAACGAAAGAAGAAAGAAAGACGTAAGAAAGAAAGACGAGAGAAAGAACGACGAGAGAAAGAAAGACGAGAGAAAGAAAGACGAGAGAAAGAAAGACGAAAGAAAGAAAGATGAAAAAAAGAAGAAAGAAGAAAGAAGAAAGAAAGAAAGAGAAAGAAAGAAGAAAGAAAGAAGAAAGAAAGAATAAAGAAAGAAGAAAGAAAGTAAGAAGAACGCAAGAAAGAAAGAAAGAGGAAAGAAAGAAAGACGAGAGAAAGAAAGACGAAAGAAAGAAAGAAGAAAGAAAGAAGGAAGAAAGAAGGAAGAAAGAAGAAAGAAAGAAGAAAGAAAGAAATACGAGAGAAAGAAAGACGAGAGAAAGAAAGACGAGAGAAAGAAAGACGAGAGAAAGACGAAAGAGAGAAAGACGAAAGAAAGAAAGAAAGACGAGAGAAAGAAAGACGAGAGAAAGAAAGAAGAAAGAAAGACGAAAGAAAGAAAGAAGAAAGAAAGAAAGAAGAAAGAAAGAAAAAAGAAAGAAACAAGGAAGAAAGAAGAAAGAAAGAAAGAAGAAAGAAAGAAAGAGGAAAGAAAGAAAGAAGAAAGAAAGAAGAAAGAATAAAGAAAGAAAGAAAGAAAGAAGAAAGAAAGAAAGAAAGAAAGAAAGAAGAAAGAAAGAAGGAAGAAAGAAGAAAGAAAGAAAGAAGAAAGAATGAAAGAATAAAGAAAGAAAGACGAGAGAAAGAAAGACGAGAGAAAGAAAGACGAAAGAGAGAAAGAAAAAAGAAAGGAAGAAAGAAAGAAAGAAATAAAGAAGAAAGAAGAAAGAAAGAAAGAAAGAAAGAAGAAAGAAAGAAAGAAGAAAGACAGAAAGAAGAAAGAAGAAAGAAAGAAGAAAGAAGAAAGAAAGAAGAAAAAAAGAAGAAAGAAAGAAAGAAGAAAGAAAGAAAGAAGAAAGAAAGGAAGAAGAAAGAAAGAAAGAAAGGAGAAAGAAAGAAAGAAGAAACAAAGAAAGAAAGAAGAAAGAAGAAAGAAGAAAGAAAGAAGAAAGAAAGAAAGAAAGAAGAGAGAAAGAATGAAGAAAGAAAGAAAGCAGAAAGAAAGAAAGAAGAATGATAGAGGAAAGAAAGAAAGAAGAAAGAAAGAAAGAAGAAACAAAGAAAGACAGAACAAAAAAGAAAGAAGAAAGAACGAAAGAAGAAAGAAATAAGGAAGAAAGAAGAAAGAAAGAAAGAAGAAAGAAAGAAAGAAGAAAGAAAGAAAGAAGAAAGAGAGAAAGAAGAAAGAAAGAAGAAAGAAAGAAAGAAAGAAGAAAGAAAGAAGAAAGAAAGAAAAAAGAAAGAATAAAGAAAGAAAGAAGAAAGAAAATAAGAGGAAAGAAAGAAGAAAGAAAGGAGGAAGAAATAAAGAAAGAAGAAAGAAAGAAAGAAAGATGAAAGAAAGAAAGAAGAAAGAAAGAAAGAAGAAAGAAAGAAAGAAGAAAGAAGAAAGAAAGAAAGAAAGAAGAAAAAGAAGAAAGAAGAAAGAAATAAAGAAGAAAGAAAGAAGAAAGAAAGAAGAAAGAAAGAAGAAAGAAAGAAAGAGGAATGAAAGTAAGAAGAAAGAATGAAAGAGGAAAGAAAGAAGAAAGAAGAAAGAAGAAAGAAAGAAAGAAAGAAAGAAGAATGAAAGAAAGAAGAAAGAATGAAAGAGGAAAGAAAGAAGAAAGAAAGAAGAAAGAAAGAAAGACGAGACAAAGAAAGACGAGAGAAAGAAAGACGAGAGAAAGAAAGACGAGAGAAAGAAAGGAAAGAAAGAAAGAAGAAAGGAAGAAAGAAAGAAATATAGAAGAAAGAAGAAAGAATGAAGAAAGAAAGAAAGAAGAAAGAAAGAAAGAAGAAAGAAAGAAATAATAAAGAAAGGAAGAAGAAAGAAAGAAAGAAAGACGAGAGAAAGAAAGACGAGAAAAAGAAAAACGAGAGAATGAAAGAGGAGAGAAAGACGAAAGAGAGAAAGACGAAAGAAAGACGAGAGAAAGAAAGACGAGAGAAAGAAAGACGAAAGAAAAAAAGAAGAAAGAAAGAAAAAGAAGGAAAGAAGAAAGAAAGTAAGAAAAAAGAAAGAAAGAAGAAAGAAAGAAGAAAGAAAGAAAGAAGAAAGAAAGAAAGACGAGAGAAAGAAAGACGTGAGATAGAAAGACGAGAGAAAGAAAGACGAGAGAAAGAAAGACGAGAGAAAGAAAGAAGAAAGAAATAAGAAAGAAGAAAGAAAGAAAGAAAAAAGAAGAAAGAAGAAAGAAGAAAGAAAAAAGAAAGAAAGAGGAAAGAAAGAAAGAAGAAAGAAAGAAAGAAGAAAGAAAGAAGTAAGAAAGAATAAAGAAAGAAAGAAAGAAAAAGAAAGAAAGAAAGAAGAAAGAATGAAGAAAGAAAGAAAGAAGAAAGAAAGAAAGAAGAAAGAAAGAAAGAAGAAAGAAAGAAAGAAGAAAGAAGTAAAGAAGAAAGAAATAAAAACGAGAGAAAGAAAGACGAGAGAAAGAAAGAAGAAAGAAATAAGAAAGAAAGAAAGAAGAAAGAAAGAAAGAAGAAAGAAAGAAAGAAGAAAGAAAGAAAGAAGAAAGAAGAAAGAAAGAAGAAAGAAAGCAAGAAGAAAGAAAGAAAGAAGAAAGAAAGCAAGAAGAAAGAAAGAAGAAAGAAAGAAGAAAGAAAGAAAGAAGAAAGAAAGAAAGAAGAACGAAAGAAAGAAGAAAGAAAGAAAGAAGAAGGAAAGAAAGAAGAAAGAAGAAAGAAAGAAAGAAAGAAAGAAGAATGAAAGAAAGAAGAAAGAAAGAATGAAGAAAGAAAGAAAGAAGAAAGAAAGAAAGACTAGAGAAAGAAAGACGAAAGAAAGACAAGATGAAGAAAGAAGAAAGAAAGAAGAAAGAAAGAATAAGGAAAGAAAGAAAGAAGAAAAAAAGAAGAAAGAAATAAAGAAGAGAGAAAGAAGAAAGAAAGAAAGACGAAAGAAAGACGAGAGAAAGAAAGACGAGAGAAAAAAGACGGGAGAAAGAAAGACGAGAGAAAGAAAGATGAGAGAAAGAAAGACGAGAGAAAGAAAGACGAAAGAAAGAAAGAAGAAAGAAATAAGAAAGAAAGAAAGAAGAATGAAAGAAAGAAGAAAGAAAGAAAGAAGAAAGAAGAAAGAAAGAAGAAAGAAAGAAAGAAGAAAAAAGAAAGAAAGAAGAAAGAAAGAAGAAAGAAAGAAGAAAGAAAGAAGAAAGAAAGAAAGGAGAAAGAAAGAAGAAAGAAAGAAAGAAGATAGAAAGAGGTAAGAAAGAAAGAAGAAAGAAAGAAAGAAGAAACAAAGAAAGAAGAAAGAAAGAAAGAAGAACGAAAGAAAGAAGAAAGAAAGAAAGAAGAAGGAAAGAAAGAAGAAAGAAGAAAGAAAGAAAGAAAGAAGAATGAAAGAAAGAAGAAAGAATGAAAGAGGAAAGAAAGAAAGAAGAAAGAAAGAAAGAAGAAAGAAAGAAAGACGAGAGAAAGAAAGATGAGAGAAAGACGAAAGAGAGAAAGACGAAAGAAAGAAAGAAACAAGGAAAGAAGAAATAAAGAAAGAAGAGAGAAGAAAGAAAGAAAGAAGAATGAAAGAAAGAAGAAAGAAAGAAGAAAGAAAGAAAGAAGAAAGAAAGAAAGCAGAAAGAAAGAATGAATGAAGAAAGAAAGAAGAGAGAAAGAAAGAAGAAAGAAAGAAAGAATAAAGAAAGAAGAAAGAAAGAAAGAAGAAAGAAAGAAGAAAGGAAGAAAGAAGAAAGAAAGAAAGAAGAAAGAAAGAAGAAAGAAAAAAAAGAAAGAAAGAAGAAAAAAGACGAAAGAAAGAGAGAAGAAAGAAAGAAAGAAGAAAGAAAGAAAGAAAAAGAAAGAAAGAAAGAAGGAAGAAAGAAAGAAGGAAGAAAGAAAGAAGAAAGAAAGGAAAACGAGAGAAAGAAAGACGAGAGAAAGAAAGACGAGATAATGAAAGACGAGAGAAAGACGAAAGAAAGAAAGACGAAAGAAAGAAAGACGAGAGAAAGAAAGATAAGAGAAAGAAAGATGAGATAAAGAGAGAAGAAAGAAAGAAGTAAGAAAGAATAAGGAAAGAAAGAAAGAAAGAAGAAAAAAAAGAAGAAAGAAATAAAGAAGAAAGAAAGAAGCAAGAAAGAACGACGAAAGAAAGAAAGACGAGAGAAAGAAATACGAGAAAAAGAAAGATGAGAGAAAGAAAGACGAGAGAAAGAAAGACGAGAGAAAGAAAGACGAGAAAAGAAAGAAGAAAGAAAGAAGAAAGAAAGAAGAAGGAAAGAAAGAAAAAAGAAAAAAAGAAGAAAGAAATAAAGAAGAAAGAAAGAAGAAAGAAAGAAAGAAGAAAGAAAGAAGAAAGAAAGAAGAAAGAAAGAAAGGAGAAAGAAAGAAGAAAGAAAGAAAGAAGAAAGAAAGAAAGAAGAAAGAAAGAAAGAAGAAAGAAAGAAAGAAGAAAGAAAGAAAGAAAAAAGAAAGAAAGAAGAAAGAAGAAAGAAAGGAAGAAGAAATAAAGAAGAAAGAAAGAAGAAAGAAAGAAAGAAGAAAGAAAGAAGGAAGAAAGAAGAAAGAAAGAAGAAAGAAGAAAGAAAGGAAGAAGAAAGAAAGAAGAAAGAAAGAAGAAAGAAAAAAAGAAGAAAGAAAGAAGAAAGAATGAAAGAAGTAAGAAAGAAAGAAGAAAGAAAGAAAGAAGAAAGAAAAAAAGAAGAAAGAGAGAAAGAAGAAAGAATGAAAGACGAGAGAAAGAAAGACAAGAGATAGAAAGACGAGAGAAAGAAAGACGAGAGAAAGAAAGACGAGAGAAAGAAAGACGAGAGAAATAAAGACGAAAGAAAGAAAGAAGAAAGAAAGGAAGAAAGAAAGAAAGAAAGAAAGAAGAAAGAAGAAAGAAAGAAAGAAAGAAAGAAAGAAGAAAGAAAGAAAGAAGAAAGACCGAAAGAAGAAAGAAGAAAGAAAGAAGAAAGAAGAATGAAGAAAGAAAGAAGAAAAAAGAGAAAGAAGAAAGAAAGAAGAAAGAAAGAAAGAAGAAAGAAAGGAAGAAGAAAGAAAGAAAGAGGAGAAAGAAAGAAAGAAGAAACAAAGAAAGAGAGACGAAAGAAGAAAGAAGAAAGAAAGAAGAAAGAAAGAAAGAAGGAAGAGAGAAAGAATGAAGAAAGAAAGAAAGCAGAAAGAAAGAAGGAAGAATTATAGAGGAAAGAAAGAAAGAAGAAAGAAAGAAAGAAGAAACAAAGAAAGACAGAACAAAAAAAAGAAGAAAGAACGAAAGAAGAAAGAAATAAGGAAGAAAGAAGAAAGAAAGAAGAAAGAAAGAAAGAAGAAGGAAAGAAAGAAGAAAGAAAGAAAGAAAGAAGAAAGAAAGAAGAAAGAAAGAAAAAAGAAAGAATAAAGAAAGAAAGAAGAAAGAAAGAAAGAGGAAAGAAAGAAGAAAGAAAGGAGGAAGAAAGAAAGAAAGAAGAAAGAAAGAAAGAAAGAGGAAAGAAAGAAAGAAGAAAGAAAGAAAGAAGAAAGAAAGAAAGAAAGAAGAAAAAGAAGAAAGAAGAAAGAAATAAAGAAGAAAGAAAGAAGAAAGAAAGAAGAAAGAAAGAACGAAGAAAGAATGAATAAAGAAAGAAGAAAGAAATAAGGAAGAAAGAAAGAAGGAAGAAAGAAAGAAGAAAGAAAGAAAGAAGAAAGAAAGAAGAAAGAAAGAAGAAAGAAAGAAAGAAGAAAGAAAGAAAGAAAAAGAAAGAAAGAAAGAAAGAAAGAAGAAAGAAAGAAGAAAGAAAGAAGAAAGAAAGAAGAAAGAAAGAAAGGAGAAAGAAAGAAGAAAGAAAGAAAGAAGATAGAAAGAAGAAAGAAAGAAAGAAGAAAGAAAGAAAGAAAGAAGAACGAAAGAAAGAAGAAAGAAAGAAGAACGAAAGAAAGAAGAAAGAAAGAAAGAAGAAAGAAAGAAAGAAAAAGGAGAGAAAGAAGAAAGAAGAAAGAAAGAAAGAAAGAAGAATGAAAGAGAGAAGAAAGAATGAAAGAGGAAAGAAAGAAGAAAGAAAGAAAGACGAGAGAAAGAAAGACGAGAGAAAGAAAGACGAGAGAAAGAAAGACGAGAGAAAGAAAGAGTAAAGAAAGAAAGAAGAAAGAAAGGAAGAAAGAAAGAAAGAAAGAAAGAAGAAAGAAGAAAGAAAGAAGAAAGAAAGAAAGAAGAAAGAAAGAAAGAAGAAAGAAAGAAATAAGAAAGAAAGGAAGAAGAAAGAAAGAAAGAAGAAAGAAAGAAGAAAGAAAGAAAGAAAGACGAGAGAAAGAAAGACGAGAAAAAGAAAAACGAGAGAATGAAATAGGAGAGAAAGACGAAAGAGAGAAAGACAAAAGAAAGAAAGAAAGACGAGTGAAAGAAAGACGAGAGAAAGAAAGATGAGAGAAAGAAAGACGAGAGAAAGAAAGACGAGAGAAAGAAAGACGAGAAAAGAAAGAAGAAAGAAAGAAGAAAGAAAGAAAGAAGAAAGAAAGAAGAAAGAAAGAAGAAAGAAAGAAGAAAGAAAGAAAGGAGAAAGAAAGAAGAAAGAAAGAAAGAAGAAGAAAGAAAGAAGAAAGAAAGAAAGAAAAAAGAAAGAAAGAAAGAAGAAAGAAAGAAGAAAGAAAGAAAGAAAGACGAGAGAAAGAAAGACGAGAAAAAGAAAAACGAGAGAATGAAAGAGGAGAGAAAGACGAAAGAGAGAAAGACGAAAGAAATAAAGAAAGACGAGTGAAAGAAAGACGAGAGAAAGAAAGACGAAAGAAAAAAAGAAGAAAGAAAGAAGAAAGAAGGAAAGAAGAAAGAAAGAAAGAATAAAGAAAAAAAGAAGAAAGAAAGAAAGAAGAAAGAAAGAAAGAAGAAAGAAAGAAACAAGAAAGAAAGAAAGAAGAAAGAAAGAAGAAAGAAAGAAAGAATAAAGAAAGAAAAAGAAAGAAAGAAAGAAAGAAAGAAGAAAGAAAGAAGAAAGAAAGAAAGAAGAAAGAAAGAAAGAAGAAAGAAAGAAAGAAGAAAGAAGTAAAGAAGAAAGAAAGAAAAACGAGAGAAAGAAAGACGAGAGAAAGAAAGAAGAAAGAAATAAGAAAGAAAGAAGAAAGAAAGAAAGAAGAAAGAAAGAAGAAAGAAAGAAAGAAGAAAGGAGAAAGAAAGAAGAAAGAAAGAAAGAGGAAAGAAAGAAAGAAGAAAGAAAGCAAGAAGAAAGAAAGAAGAAAGAAAGAAGAAAAAAGAAAGCAGAAAGAAAGAAAGAAGAAAGAAAGAAGAAAGAAAGAATGTAGAAAGAAAGTAAGAAGAAAGAAAGAAGGAAAGAAGTAAGAAAGAAAGAAGAAAGAAAGAAAGAAGAAAAAAGAAAGAAGAAAGAAAGAAAGAAGAAAGAAAGAAACGAGAGAAAGAAAGACGAGAGATAGAAAGACGAGAGAAAGAAAGACGAGAGAAAGAAAGACGAGAGAAAAAAGACGAGAGAAAGACGAAAGAAAGAAAGACGAAAGAAAGAAAGACGAGAGAAAGAAAGACGAGAGAAAGAAAGACGAGAGAAAGAAAGAAGAAAGAAAGACGAAAGAAGGAAAGAAAAAAGAAAGAAAGAAGAAAGAAGGAAGAAAGAAAGAAGGAATAAAGAAAGAAAGAAAGAAAAAAGAAAGAAAGAAGAAAGAAAGAAGAAAGAAAGAAAAAAGAAAGAAAGGAAGAAGAAAGAAAGAAGAAAGAAAGAGGAAAGAAAGAATGAAGAAGGAAAAAAGAAGAAAGAAAGAAAGAAAGAAAGAAAGAAAGAAAGAAAGAAAGAAAGAAAGAAAGAAAGAGAGAATATAGAAGGAAGAAAGAAAGAAAGAAGGAAGAAAGAAAGAAAGAAGAAAGAAAGAAAGAAAGAATGAAGAAAGAAAGAAGAGAGAAAGAAAGAAGAAAGAAAGAAGAAAGAAAGAAAGAAGAAAGAAAGAAAGAAGAAAAAAGACGAAAGAAAGAAAGAAGAAAGAAAGAAAGAAGAAAGTAAGAAAGAAAAAGAAAGAAAGAAAGAAGGAAGAAAGAAAAAAGGAAGAAAGAAAGAAGAAAGAAAGAAAGAAGAAAGAAAGAAGAAAGAAAGGAAAACGAGAGAAAGAAAGACGAGAGACAGAAAGACGAGGTAAAGAAAGACGAGAGAAAGACGAAAGAAATAAAGACGAGAGAAAGAAAGACAAGAGAAAGAAAGACGAGAGAAAGGAAGACGAGAAAAGAAAGAAGAAAGAAAGAAGAAAGAAAGAATAAGGAAAGAAAGAAAGAAGAAGAAAAGAAGAAAGACATAAAGAAGAAAGAAAGAAGAAAGAAAGAAAGAAAGAAGAAAGAAAGAAGAAAGAAAGAAGAAAGAAAGAAGAAGGAAAGAAAGGAGAAAGAAAGAAGAAAGAAAGAAAGAAGAAAGAAAGATAGAAGAAAGAAAGAAAGAAAAAAGAAAGAAAGAAAGAAGAAAGAAAGAAAGAAGAAAGAGAGAAAGAAGAAAGAAAGAAAGAAAAAAGAAAGAAAGAAGAACGAAGAAAGAAAGGAAGAATAAACAATGAAGAAAGAAAGAAGAAAGAAAGAAAGAAGAAAGAAAGAAGGAAGAAAGAAGAAAGAAAGAAGAAAGAAGAAATAAAGAAGAAAGAAAGAAGAAAGAAAGAAGAAAGAAAAAAAGAAGAAAGAAAGAAGAAAGAATGAAAGAAGTAAGAAAGAAAGAAGAAAGAAAGAAGAAAGAAAGAAAGAAGAAAGAAAGAAAGAAGAATGAAAGAAAGACGAGAGAAAGAAAGACAAGAGATAGAAAGACGAGAGAAAGAAAGACGAGAGAATGAACGACGAGAGAAAGAAAGACGAGAGAAAGAAAGACGAAAGAGAGAAAGAAGAAAGAAAGGAAGAAAGAAAGAAAGAAATAAAGAAGAAAGAAGAAAGAAAGAAAGAATGAAAGAAGAAAGAAAGAAAGAAGAAAGACAGAAAGAAGAAAGAAGAAAGAAAGAAGAAAGAAGAAAGAAGAAAGAAAGAAGAAAAAAAGAAAGAAGAAAGAATGAAAGAAGAAAGAGAGAAAGAAGAAAGAAAGGAAGAAGAAAGAAAGAAAGAAACGAGAAAGAAAGAAAGAAGAAACAAAGAAAGAAAGAAGAAAGAAGAAAGAAGAAAGAAGAAAGAAAGAAGAAAGAAAGAAAGAAAGAAAGAAGAGAGAAAGAATGAAGAAAGAAAGAAAGCAGAAAAAAGAAAGAAGAATGATAGAGGAAAGAAAGGAAGAAGAAAGAAAGAAAGAAGAAACAAAGAAAGACAGAACAAAAAAGAAAGAAGAAAGAACGAAAGAAGAAAGAAATAAGGAAGAAAAAGAAAGAAAGAAAGAAGAAAGAAAGAAAGAAGAAAGAAAGAAAGAAGAAAGAAAGAAAGAAGAAAGAAAGAAAGAAGAATGAAAGAAAGAATAAAGAATGAAAGAGGAAAGAAAGAAGAAAGAAGAAAGAAAGAAAGAAAGAAGAATGAAAGAAAGAAGAAAGAATGAAAGAGGAAAGAAAGAAGAAAGAAAGAAAGAAGAAAGAAAGAAAGACGAGAGAAAGAAAGACGAGAGAAAGAAAGACGAGAGAAAGAAAGATGAGAGAAAGAAAGAGGAAAGAAAGAAAGAAGAAAGAAAGGAAGAAAGATGAGAGATAGAAAGACGAAAGAAAGAAAGAAGAAAGAAAGAAAGAAAGAAAGAAGAAAGAAGAAAGAAGAAAGAAGAAAGAAGGAAGAAGAAAGAAAGAAGAATGAAAGAAGAAAGAAAGAAAGAAGAAAGAAAGAAAGAAGAAAGAAAGACGAGAGAAAGAAAGACGAGAGAAAGAAAGACGAGAGAAAGAAAGACGAGAGAAAGAAAGAAGAAAGAAATAAGAAAGAAAGAAAGAAGAAAGAAAGAAGAAAGAAAGAAAGAAGAAAGAAGACGAAGAAAGAAAGAAGAAAGAAAGAAAGAGGAAAGAAAGAAAGAAGAAAGAAAGAAAGAAGAAAGAAAGAAGAAAGAGGGAAAGAAGAAAGAAAGACGAAAGAAAGAAAGAAGAAAGAAAGAAAGAAGAAAGAAAGAAGAAAGAAAGAAGAACGAAAGAAGAAAGGTAGAAGAAAAAAGAAAGAAGAAAGCAAGAAAGAAGATAGAAAAAAAAGAAAGAAAGAATAAAGAAAGAAGAAAGAAAGAAAGAAGAAAGAAAGAAAGAAGAAAGAAAGAAAGAAGAAAGAAAGAAAGAAGAAAGAAAGAAAGAAGAAAGAAAGAAAGACGAGAGAAAGAAAGACAAGAGAAAGAAAAACGAGAGAATGAAAGAGGAGAGAAAGACGAAAGAGAGAAAGACGAAAGAAAGAAAGACGAGAAAAGAAAGACGAGAGAAAGAAAGACGAAAGAAAAAAAGAAGAAAGAAAGAAGAAATAAGGAAAGAAGAAAGAAAGAAAGAAAAAAGAAAGAAAGAAGAAAGAAAGAAAGAAGAAAGAAAGAAAGAAGAAAGAAAGAAAGAAGAAAGAAAGAAAGACGAGAGAAAGAAGACGAGAGATAGAAAGACGAGAGAAAGAAAGTGGAGAGAAAGAAAGACGAGAGAAAGAAAGAAGAAAGAAATAAGAGAGAAGAAAGAAAGAAAGAAGAAAGAAGAAAGAAGAAAGAAGAAAGAAGAAAGAAAGAAGAAATAAAGAAAGAGGAAAGAAAGAAAGAAGAAAGAAAGAAAGAAAAAGAAAGAAAGAAAGAAGAAAGAAAGAAGAAAGAAAGAAAGAAGAAAGAAAGAAAGAAGAAAGAAAGAAATAAGAAAGAAAGAAAGAAGAAAGAAGAAAGAAAGAAGAAAGAAAGAGGAAAGAAAGAAAGAAGAAAGAAAGCAAGAAGAAAGAAAGAAGAAAGAAAGAAGTAAGAAAGAAGAAAGAAAGAAAGAAGAAAGAAAGAAGAAAGAAAGAAAGAAGAAAGAAAGAAAGAAGAAAGAAAGAAAGAAAGAAGAAAGAAAGAAAGAAGAAAGAAAGAAAGAAGAAAGAAAGAAAGAAGAAAGAAAGAAAGAAAAAAGAAAGAAAGAACAACGAAGAAAGAAAGGAAGAAGAAACAATGAAGAAAGAAAGAAGAAAGAAAGAAAGAAGAAAGAAAGAAGGAAGAAAGAAGAAAGAAAGAAGAAAGAAGAAAGAAAGGAAGAAGAAAGAAAGAAGAAAGAAAGAAGAAAGAAAAAAAGAAGAAAGAAAGAAGAAAGAATGAAAGAAGTAAGAAAGAAAGAAGAAAGAAATAAGAAAGAAAGAAAGAAGAAAGAAAGAAAGAAGAAAGAATGAAAGACGAGAGAAAGAAAGACAAGAGATAGAAAGACGAGAGAAAGAAAGACGAGAGAAAGAAAGACGAGAGAAAGAAAGACTAAAGAGAGAAAGAAGAAAGAAAGGAAGAAAGAAAGAAAGAAATAAAGAAGAAAGAAGAAAGAAAGAAAGAAAGAAAGAAAGAAAGAAGAAAGAAAGAAAGAAGAAAGACAGAAAGAAGAAAGAAGAAAGAAAGAAGAAAGAAGAAAGAAGAAAGAAAGAAGAAAATAAGAAAGAAGAAAGAATGAAAGAAGAAAGAAAGAAAGAAGAAAGAAAGGAAGAATAAAGAAAGAAAGAAAGGAGAAAGAAAGAAAGAAGAAACAAAGAAAGAAAGAAGAAAGAAGAAAGAAGAAAGAAAGAATAAAGAAAGAAAGAAAGAAGAGAGAAAGAATGAAGAAAGAAAGAAAGCAGAAAAAAGAAAGAAGAATGATAGAGGAAAGAAAGAAAGAAGAAAGAAAGAAAGAAGAAACAAAGAAAGACAGAACAAAAAAGAAAGAAGAAAGAGCGAAAGAAGAAAGAAATAAGGAAGAAAAAGAAAGAAAGAAAGAAGAAAGAAAGAAAGAAGAAAGAAAGAAAGAAGAAAGAAAGAAGAAAGAAAGAAGAAAGAAAGAAAGAAAGAAGAAAGAAAGAAGAAAGAAAGAAAAAAGAAAGAATAAAGAAAGAAAGAAGAAAGAAAGAAAGAGGAAAGAAAGAAGAAAGAAAGGAGGAAGAAAGAAAGAAAGAAGAAAGAAAGAAAGAAAGAGGAAAGAAAGAAAGAAGAAAGAAAGAAAGAAGAAAGAAAGAAAAAAGAAAGAAGAAAGAAAAGAAGAAAAAGAAGAAAGAAGAAAGAAATAAAGAAGAAAGAAAGAAGAAAGAAAGAAGAAAGAAAGAAAGAAGAATGAAAGAAAGAATAAAGAATGAAAGAGGAAAGAAAGAAGAAAGAGGAAAGAAAGAAAGAAAGAAGAATGAAAGAAAGAAGAAAGAATGAAAGTGGAAAGAAAGAAGAAAGAAAGAAAGAAGAAAGAAAGAAAGACGAGAGAAAGAAAGACGAGAGAAAGAAAGACGAGAGAAAGAAAGATGAGAGAAAGAAAGAGGAAAGAAAGAAAGAAGAAAGAAAGGAAGAAAGATGAGAGATAGAAAGAAGAAAGAAAGAAAGAAGAAAGAAAGAAAGAAAGAAAGAAGAAAGAAGAAAGAAGAAAGAAGGAAGAAGAAAGAAAGAAGAACGAAAGAAGAAAGAAAGAAAGAAGAAAGAAAGAAAGAAGAAAGAAAGACGAGAGAAAGAAAGACGAGAGAAAGAAAGACGAGAGAAAGAAAGAAGAAAGAAATAAGAAAGAAAGAAAGAAGAAAGAAAGAAGAAAGCAAAAAAGAAGAAAGAAGACGAAGAAAGAAAGAAGAAAGAAAGAAAGAGGAAAGAAAGAAAGAAAGAAGAAAGAAAGAAGAAAGAAAGAAAGAAGAAAGAAAGAAGAAAGAGGGAAAGAAGAAAGAAAGACGAAAGGAAGAAAGAAGAAAGAAAGAAAGAAGAAAGAAAGAAGAAAGAAAGAAGAACGAAAGAAGAAAGGTAGAAGAAAAAAGAAAGAAGAAAGCAAGAAAGAAGATAGAAAAAAAAGAAAGAAAGAATAAAGAAAGAAGAAAGAAAGAAAGAAGAAAGAAAGAAAGAAGAAAGAAAGAAAGAAGAAAGAAAGAAAGAAGAAAGAAAGAAAGACGAGAGAAAGAAAGACAAGAGAAAGAAAAACGAGAGAATGAAAGAGGAGAGAAAGACGAAAGAGAGAAAGACGAAAGAAAGAAAGAAAGACGAGAAAAGAAAGACGTGAGAAAGAAAGACGAAAGAAAAAAAGAAGAAAGAAAGAAGAAAGAAAGAAAGAAAAAAGAAAGAAAGAAGAAAGAAAGAAAGAAGAAAGAAAGAAAGAAGAAAGAAAGAAAGACGAGAGAAAGAAAGACGAGAGATAGAAAGACGAGAGAAAGAAAGTGGAGAGAAAGAAAGACGAGAGAAAGAAAGAAGAAAGAAATAAGAGAGAAGAAAGAAAGAAAGAAGAAAGAAGAAAGAAGAAAGAAGAAAGAAAGAAGAAAGAAAGAAAGAGGAAAGAAAGAAAGAAGAAAGAAAGAAAGAAAAAGAAAGAAAGAAAGAAGAAAGAAAGAAGAAAGAAAGAAAGAAGAAAGAAAGAAAGAAGAAAGAAAGAAATAAGAAAGAAAGAAAGAAGAAAGAATAAAGAAAGAAGAAAGAAAGAAAGAGGAAAGAAAGAAAGAAGAAAGAAAGCAAGAAGAAAGAAAGAAGAAAGAAAGAAGTAAGAAAGAAGAAAGAAAGAAAGAAGAAAGAAAGAAGAAAGAAAGACAGAAGAAAGAAAGAAAGAAGAAAGAAAGAAAGAAAGAAGAAAGAAAGAAAGAAGAAAGAAAGAAAGAAGAAAGAAAGAAGAAAGAAAGAAAGAAAAAAGAAAGAAAGAAAGAACAACGAAGAAAGAAAGGAAGAAGAAACAATGAAGAAAGAAATAAGAAAGAAAGAAAGAAGAAAGAAAGAAGGAAGAAAGAAGAAAGAAAGAAGAAAGAAGAAAGAAAGGAAGAAGAAAGAAAGAAGAAAGAAAGAAGAAAGAAAAAAAGAAGAAAGAAAGAAGAAAGAATGAAAGAAGTAAGAAAGAAAGAAGAAAGAAAGAAGAAAGAAAGAAAGAAGAAAGAAAGAAAGAAGAAAGAAAGAAAGACGAGAGAAAGAAAGACAAGAGATAGAAAGACGAGAGAAAGAAAGACGAGAGAAAGAAAGACGAGAGAAAGAAAGACTAAAGAGAGAAAGAAGAAAGAAAGGAAGAAAGAAAGAAAGAAATAAAGAAGAAAGAAGAAAGAAAGAAAGAAAGAAAGAAAGAAAGAAAGAAAGAAGAAAGAAAGAAAGAAAAAAGACAGAAAGAAGAAAGAAGAAAGAAAGAAGAAAGAAGAAAGAAGAAAGAAAGAAGAAAATAAGAAAGAAGAAAGAATGAAAGAAGAAAGAAAGAAAGAAGAAAGAAAGGAAGAATAAAGAAAGAAAGAAAGGAGAAAGAAAGAAAGAAGAAACAAAGAAAGAAAGAAGAAAGAAGAAAGAAGAAAGAAGAAAGAAGAAAGAAAGAAAGAAAGAAGAGAGAAAGAATGAAGAAAGAAAGAAAGCAGAAAAAAGAAAGAAGAATGATAGAGGAAAGAAAGAAATAAGAAAGAAAGAAAGAAGAAACAAAGAAAGACAGAACAAAAAAGAAAGAAGAAAGAGCGAAAGAAGAAAGAAATAAGGAAGAAAAAGAAAGAAAGAAAGAAGAAAGAAAGAAAGAAGAAATAAGAAAGAAGAAAGAAAGAAGAAAGAAAGAAGAAAGAAAGAAAGAAAGAAGAAATAAAGAAGAAAGAAAGAAAAAAGAAAGAATAAAGAAAGAAAGAAGAAAGAAAGAAAGAGGAAAGAAAGAAAGAAAGAGGAAAGAAAGAAAGAAGAAAGAAAGAAAGAAGAAAGAAAGAAAAAAGAAAGAAGAAAGAAAAGAAGAAAAAGAAGAAAGAAGAAAGAAATAAAGAAGAAAGAAAGAAGAAAGAAAGAAGAAAGAAAGAAAGAAGAATGAAAGAAAGAATAAAGAATGAAAGAGGAAAGAAAGAAGAAAGAGGAAAGAAAGAAAGAAAGAAGAATGAAAGAAAGAAGAAAGAATGAAAGTGGAAAGAAAGAAGAAAGAAAGAAAGAAGAAAGAAAGAAAGACGAGAGAAAGAAAGACGAGAGAAAGAAAGACGAGAGAAAGAAAGATGAGAGAAAGAAAGAGGAAAGAAAGAAAGAAGAAAGAAAGGAAGAAAGATGAGAGATAGAAAGACGAAAGAAAGAAAGAAGAAAGAAAGAAAGAAAGAAAGAAGAAAGAAGAAAGAAGAAAGAAGGAAGAAGAAAGAAAGAAGAACGAAAGAAGAAAGAAAGAAAGAAGAAAGAAAGAAAGAAGAAAGAAAGACGAGAGAAAGAAAGACGAGAGAAAGAAAGACGAGAGAAAGAAAGAAGAAAGAAATAAGAAAGAAAGAAAGAAGAAAGAAAGAAGAAAGAATAAAAGAAGAAAGAAGACGAAGAAAGAAAGAAGAAAGAAAGAAAGAGGAAAGAAAGAAAGAAAGAAGAAAGAAAGAAGAAAGAAAGAAAGAAGAAAGAAAGAAGAAAGAGGGAAAGAAGAAAGAAAGACGAAAGGAAGAAAGAAGAAAGAAAGAAAGAAGAAAGAAAGAAGAAAGAAAGAAGAACGAAAGAAGAAAGGTAGAAGAAAAAAGAAAGAAGAAAGCAAGAAAGAAGATAGAAAAAAAAGAAAGAAAGAATAAAGAAAGAAGAAAGAAAGAAAGAAGAAAGAAAGAAAGAAGAAAGAAAGAAAGAAGAAGAAAGAAAGAAGAAGAAAGAAAGACGAGAGAAAGAAAGACAAGAGAAAGAAAAACGAGAGAATGAAAGAGGAGAGAAAGACGAAAGAGAGAAAGACGAAAGAAAGAAAGAAGACGAGAAAAGAAAGACGTGAGAAAGAAAGACGAAAGAAAAAAAGAAGAAAGAAAGAAGAAAGAAAGAAAGAAAAAAGAAAGAAAGGAGAAAGAAAGAAAGAAGAAAGAAAGAAAGAAGAAAGAAAGAAAGACGAGAGAAAGAAAGACGAGAGATAGAAAGACGAGAGAAAGAAAGTGGAGAGAAAGAAAGACGAGAGAAAGAAAGAAGAAAGAAATAAGAGAGAAGAAAGAAAGAAAGAAGAAAGAAGAAAGAAGAAAGAAGAAAGAAAGAAGAAAGAAAGAAAGAGGAAAGAAAGAAAGAAGAAAGAAAGAAAGAAGAAAGAAAGAAAGAAGAAAGAAAGAAAGAAGAAAGAAAGAAAGAAGAAAGAAAGAAAGAAGAAAGAAAGAAATAAGAAAGAAAGAAAGAAGAAAGAAGAAAGAAAGAAGAAAGAAAGGAAGAGGAAAGAAAGAAAGAAGAAAGAAAGCAAGAAGAAAGAAAGAAGAAAGAAAGAAGTAAGAAAGAAGAAAGAAAGAAGAAGAAGAAAGAAGAAAGAAAGAAAGAAGAAAGAAAGAAGAAAGAAAGAAAGAAAGAAGAAAGAAAGAAAGAAGAAAGAAAGAAAGAAGAAAGAAAGAAAGAAAAAAGAAAGAAAGAACAACGAAGAAAGAAAGGAAGAAGAAACAATGAAGAAAGAATGAAGAAAGAAAGAAGAAGAAGAAAGAAGGAAGAGAGAAGAAAGAAAGAAGAAAGAAGAAAGAAAGGAAGAAGAAAGAAAGAAGAAAGAAAGAAGAAAGAAAAAAAGAAGAAAGAAAGAAGAAAGAATGAAAGAAGTAAGAAAGAAAGAAGAAAGAAAGAAGAAAGAAAGAAAGAAGAAAGAAAGAAAGAAGAAAGAAAGAATGACGAGAGAAGAAAGACAAGAGATAGAAAGACGAGAGAAAGAAAGACGAGAGAAAGAAAGACGAGAGAAAGAAAGACTAAAGAGAGAAAGAAGAAAGAAAGGAAGAAAGAAAGAAAGAAATAAAGAAGAAAGAAGAAAGAAAGAAAGAAAGAAAGAAAGAAGAAAGAAGAAAGAAAGAAAGAGAAAGACAGAAAGAAGAAAGAAGAAAGAAAGAAGAAAGAAGAAAGAGAAAGAAAGAAGAAAATAAGAAAGAAGAAAGAATGAAAGAAGAAAGAAAGAAAGAAGAAAGAAAGGAAGAATAAAGAAAGAAAGAAAGGAGAAAGAAAGAAAGAAGAAACAAAGAAAGAAAGAAGAAAGAAGAAAGAAGAAAGAATAAAGAAAGAAAGAAAGAAGAGAGAAAGAATGAAGAAAGAAAGAAATCAGAAAAAGAAAGAAGAATGATAGAGGAAAGAAAGAAAGAAGAAAGAAAGAAAGAAGAAACAAAGACAGAACAAAAAAGAAAGAAGAAAGAGCGAAAGAAGAAAGAAATAAGGAAGAAAAAGAAAGAAAGAAAGAAGAAAGAAAGAAGAAGAAATAAGAAAGAAGAAAGAAAGAAGAAAGAAAGAAGAAAGAAAGAAAGAAAGAAGAAAGAAAGAAGAAAGAAAGAAAAAAGAAAGAATAAAGAAAGAAAGAAGAAAGAAAGAAAGAGGAAAGAAAGAAGAAAGAAAGGAGGAAGAAAGAAAGAAAGAAAGAAGAAAGAAAGAAAGAAAGAGGAAAGAAAGAAAGAAGAAAGAAAGAAAGAAGAAAGAAAGAAAAAGAAAGAAGAAAGAAAGAAGAAAAAGAAGAAAGAAGAAAGAATAAAGAAGAAAGAAAGAAGAAAGAAAGAAGAAAGAAAGAAAGAAGAATGAAAGAAAGAATAAAGAATGAAAGAGGAAAGAAAGAAGAAAGAGGAAAGAAAGAAAGAAAGAAGAATGAAGAAAGAAGAAAGAATGAAAGTGGAAAGAAAGAAGAAAGAAAGAAAGAAGAAAGAAAGAAAGACTAGAGAAAGAAAGACGAGAGAAAGAAAGACGAGAGAAAGAAAGATGAGAGAAAGAAAGAGGAAAGAAAGAAAGAAGAAAGAAAGGAAGAAAGATGAGAGATAGAAAGACGAAAGAAAGAAAGAAGAAAGAAAGAAAGAAAGAAAGAAGAAAGAAGAAAGAGAAGAAAGAAGGAAGAAGAAAGAAAGAACGAAAGAAGAAAGAAAGAAAGAAGAAAGAAAGAAAGAAGAAAGAAAGACGAGAGAAAGAAAGACGAGAGAAAGAAAGACGAGAGAAAGAAAGACGAGAGAAAGAAAGAAGAAAGAAATAAGAAAGAAAGAAAGAAGAAAGAAAGAAGAAAGAAAAAAAGAAGAAAGAAGACGAAGAAAGAAAGAAGAAAGAAAGAAAGAGGAAAGAAAGAAAGAAAGAAGAAAGAAAGAAGAAAGAAAGAAAGAAGAAAGAAAGAAGAAAGAGGGAAAGAAGAAAGAAAGACGAAAGGAAGAAAGAAGAAAGAAAGAAAGAAGAAAGAAAGAAGAAAGAGAGAAGAACGAAAGAAGAAAGGTAGAAGAAAAAAGAAAGAAGAAAGCAAGAAAGAGATAGAAAAAAAAAAGAAAGAATAAAGAAAGAAGAAAGAAAGAAAGAAGAAAGAAAGAAAGAAGAAAGAAAGAAAAGAAGAAAGAAAGAAAGAAGAAAGAAAGAAAGATGAGAGAAAGAAAGACAAGAGAAAGAAAAACGAGAGAATGAAAGAGGAGAGAAAGACGAAAGAGAGAAAGACGAAAGAAAGAAAGAAAGACGAGAAAAGAAAGACGTGAGAAAGAAAGACGAAAGAAAAAAAGAAGAAAGAAAGAAGAAAGAAAGAAAGAAGAAAGAAAGAAGAAACAAAGAAGAAAGAAAGAAGAAAGAAAGAAAGAAGAAAGAAAGAAAGAAGAAAGAAAGAAAGAAGAAAGAAAGAAAGAAGAAAGAAAGAAAGACGAGAGAAAGAAAGATGAGAAATAGAAAGACGAGAGAAAGAAAGACGAGAGAAAGAAAGACGAGAGAAAGACGAAAGAAAGAAAGACGTAAGAAAGAAAGACGAGAGAAAGAAAGACGAGAGAAAGAAAGACGAGAGAAAGAAAGAAGAAAGAAAGAAAGCAGAAAGAAAGAAAGAAGAAAGAAAGAAGAAAGAAAGAAGAAAGAAAGAAAGCAGAAAGAAAGAAAGAAGAAAGAAAGAAGAAAGAAAGAAGAAAGAAAGAAAGAAGAAAGAGAGAAGAAAGAAAGAAAGAAGAAAGAAAAAAGAGAAAGAAAGAAAGAAAGAAAGAAAGAAAGAAAGAAAGAAAGAAAGAAAGAGAAAGAAAGAAAGAAAGAAAGAAAGAAAGAAAGAAAGAAAGAAAGAAAGAAAGAAAGAAAGAAAGACGAAATAAGAAAAACGAAAGAAGGAAAGATGATAGAATGAAAAACGAGAGAAAGAAAGACGAGATAAAGAAAGACGAGAGAAAGACGAGAGAAAGAAAGACGAAAGAAAGAAGAAATAAATAAGAAAGAAAGAAAGAAGAAAGAAAGAAGGAAGAAAGAAAGAAAGAAGAAAGAAGAAAGAAGCAAGAAATAAGAAAGAAAGAGGAAAGAAAGAAAGAAGAAAGAAAGAAAGAAGAAAGAAAGAAAGAAGAAAGAAAGAAGAAGGACAGAAGAAAGAAAGAAGAATGAAAGAAAGGAGAAAGAAAGAAGAAAGAAAGAAAGAAGATAGAAAGAAGAAAGAAATAAAGAAGAAAGAAAAAAAGAAAGAAAGAAGATTGAAAGAAAGACGAAAGAAAGAAGAAAGAAAGAAAGAAGATAGAAAGAAGAAAGAAAGAAAGAAGAAAGAAAGAAAGAAAGAAAGAAGAAAGAAAGAAAGAAGAAAGAAAGAAGAAAGAAAGAAAGAATAAAGAAGAAAGAAAGAAAGAAAGAAGAATGAAAGAAAGAAGAAAGAAAGAAAGAATAAAGAAAGAAGAAAGAAATTAAGAAGAAAGAAAGAAGATTGAAAGAATGAAGAAAGAAAGAAGAAAGAAAGAAAGAAGAAAGAAAGGAAGAAGAAAGAAAGAGTAAAGAAAGAAAGAAGAAAGAAAGAAAGAAGAAAGAAAGAAAGACAGAACAAAGAAAGAAAGACGAAAGAAAGAAAGACGAAAGAAAGAAAGACAAAAGAAATAAAGACGAGAGAAAGAAAGACGAGAAAGAAAGACGAGAGAAAGAAAGACGAGAGAAAGACGAGAGAAAGACGAAAGAAAGACTAAAGAAAGAAAGAGATACGAGAGAAATAATGACGAGAGAAAGAAAGACGAGAGAAAGAAAGATGAAAGAAAGAAAGATGAAAGAAAGAAAGAAGAAAGAAAGAATAAAGAAAGAAGAAAGAAAGAAGAAAGAAAGAAAGAAGAAAAAAAGAACAAAGAAGAAAGAAAGAAAGAAGAAAGAAAGAAAGAAGAAAGGAAGAAAGAATAAAGAAAGAAAGAAGAAAGAAAGAAGAAAGAAAGAAAAAAGAAAGAAAGAAAGAAGAAAGAAGAAAGAAAGAAAGAAGAAAGAAAGAAAGAAGAAAGAAAGAAAGAAAGAAAGAAGAAAGAAGAAAGAAAGAAAGAAGAAAGAAAGAAAGAAAGAAGAAAGAAAGAAAGAAGAAAGAAAGAAAGTAGAAAGAAAGGAAGAAAGAAAGAAACGGAGAAAGAAAGAAAGTAGAAAGAAAGAAAGAAGAAAGAAAGAAAGACAGAAGAAAGAACAAAGAAGAAAGAAAGAAAGAAAGAAAGAAAGAAAGTAAGTAAAAAAGAAAGAAAGAAAGATAGAAAGAAAGAAAGATGAAATAAAGAAAGACGAAAGAAGAAAAGATGATAGAAAGAAAGACGAGAGAAAGAAAGACGAATGAAAGAAAGACGAGAGAAAGAAAGACGAAAGAAAGAAAGAAGAAAGAAAGGAAGAAAGAAAGAAAGAAAGAAAGAAGAAAGAAAGAATAAGCAAGAAAGAAAGAAGAAAGAAAGAAGAAAGAAAGAAAGAAGAAAGAAAGAAAGAAGTAAGAAAGAAAGAAGAAAGAAAGAAAGAAGAAAGAAGAAAGAAAGAAAGAAAGAAGAAATAAAGAAAGAAGAAAGAAAGAAAGAAGAAAGAAAGAAGAAAGAAAGAAAGAAAGAAAGAATGATGAAAGAAATAAGAAAGGAAGAAAGAAGAAAGAAAGAAAGAAGAAAGAAAGGAAGAAGAAAGAAAGAAAGAAGAAAAAAGAAGGAAGAAAGAGAGATGAAAGAAAGAAAGAAGAAAGAAAGAAAGAAGAAAGAAAGAAGAAAGAAAGACGAAAGAAAGGAAGACGAAAGAAATAAAGACGAGAGAAACAAAGACCAGAAATAAAGACGAGAGAAAGACGAGAGAAAGAAAGACGACAGAAAGATGAAAGAAAGAAAGACGAGAGAAAGAAAGACGAGAGAAAGAAAGAAGAAAGAACGAAGAAAGAAAGAAAGAAGAAAGAAGAAAGAAGAAAGAAAGAAAGAAAGAAAGAAAGAAAGAAAGAAAGAAAGAAAGAAAGAAAGAAGAAAGAAAGAAGAAAGGAAGAAGAAAGAAAGAAGAAAGAAAGAAGAAAGAAAGAAAGAAGAAAGAAAGAAGGAAGAAAGAAGAAAGAAAGAAGAAAGAAGAAAGAAAGGAAGAAGAAAGAAAGAAGAAAGAAAGAAGAAAGAAAAAAAAGAAGAAAGAAAGAAGAAAGAATGAAAGAAGTAAGAAAGAAAGAAGAAAGAAAGAAGAAAGAAAGAAAGAAGAAAGAAAGAAAGAAGAAAGAAAGAAAGACGAGAGAAAGAAAGACAAGAGATAGAAAGACGAGAGAAAGAAAGACGAGAGAATGAAAGACGAGAGAAAGAAAGACGAGAGAAAGAAAGACGAAAGAGAGAAAGAAGAAAGAAAGGAAGAAAGAAAGAAAGAAAGAAAGAAGAAAGAAGAAAGAAAGAAAGAATGAATGAAGAAAGAAAGAAAGTAGAAAGACAGAAAGAAGAAAGAAGAAAGAAAGAAGAAAGAAGAAAGAAGAAAGAAAGAAGAAAAAAAGAAAGAAGAAAGAATGAAAGAAGAAAGAGAGAAAGAAGAAAGAAAGGAAGAAGAAAGAAAGAAAGAAACGAGAAAGAAAGAAAGAAGAAACAAAGAAAGAAAGAAGAAAGAAGAAAGAAGAAAGAAGAAAGAAGAAAGAAAGAAGAAAGAAAGAAAGAAAGAAAGAAGAGAGAAAGAATGAAGAAAGAAAGAAAGCAGCAGAAAAAAGAAAGAAGAATGATAGAGGAAAGAAAGGAAGAAGAAAGAAAGAAAGAAGAAACAAAGAAAGACAGAACAAAAAAGAAAGAAGAAAGAACGAAAGAAGAAAGAAATAAGGAAGAAAAAGAAAGAAAGAAAGAAGAAAGAAAGAAAGAAGAAAGAAAGAAAGAAGAAAGAAAGAAAGTAGAAAGAAAGAAAGAAGAAAGAAAGAAAGAAAGAAGAAAGAAAGAAAAAAGAAAGAATAAAGAAAGAAAGAAGAAAGAAAGAAAGAGGAAAGAAAGAAGAAAGAAAGGAGGAAGAAAGAAAGAAAGAAGAAAGAAAGAAAGAAAGAGGAAAGAAAGAAAGAAGAAAGAAAGAAAGAAGAAAGAAAGAACGAAGAAAGAAAGAAGAAAGAAAGAAAGAAGAATGAAAGAAAGAATAAAGAATGAAAGAGGAAAGAAAGAAGAAAGAAGAAAGAAAGAAAGAAAGAAGAATGAAAGAAAGAAGAAAGAATGAAAGAAGAAAGAAAGAAAAAAGAAAGAAGAAAGAAAAGAAGAAAAAGAAGAAAGAAGAAAGATAAAGAAGAAAGAAAGAAGAAAGAAAGAAGAAAGAAAGAAAGAAGATTGAAAGAAAGACGAGAGAAAGAAAGACGAGAGAAAGAAAGACGAGAGAAAGAAAGATGAGAGAAAGAAAGAGGAAAGAAAGAAAGAAGAAAGAAAGGAAGAAAGATGAGAGATAGAAAGACGAAAGAAAGAAAGAAGAAAGAAGAAAGAAGAAAGAAGAAAGAAGGAAGAAGAAAGAAAGAAGAATGAAAGAAGAAAGAAAGAAAGAAGAAAGAAAGACGAGAGAAAGAAAGACGAGAGAAAGAAAGACGAGAGAAAGAAAGACGAGAGAAAGAAAGAAGAAAGAAGAAAGAAGAAAGAAAGAAGAAAGAAAGAAGAACGAAAGAAGAAAGGTAGAACAAAAAAGAAAGAAGAAAGCAAGAAAGAAGATAGAAAAAAAGAAAGAAAGAATAAAGAAAGAAGAAAGAAAGAAAGAAGAAAGAAAGAAAGAAGAAAGAAAGAAAGAAGAAAGAAAGAAAGAAAGAAGAAAGAAAGAAAGACGAGAGAAAGAAAGACAAGAGAAAGAAAAACGAGAGAATGAAAGAGGAGAGAAAGACGAAAGAGAGAAAGACGAAAGAAAGAAAGACGAGAAAAGAAAGACGAGAGAAAGAAAGACGAAAGAAAAAAGAAGAAAGAAAGAAGAAATAAGGAAAGAAGAAAGAAAGAAAGAAAAAAGAAAGAAAGAAGAAAGAAAGAAAGAAGAAAGAAAGAAAGAAGAAAGAAAGAAAGACGTGAGAAAGAAAGACGAGAGATAGAAAGACGAGAGAAAGAAAGTGGAGAGAAAGAAAGACGAGAGAAAGAAAGAAGAAAGAAATAAGAGAGAAGAAAGAAAGAAAGAAGAAAAGAAGAAAGAAGAAAGAAGAAAGAAGAAAGAAGAAAGAAAGAAGAAAGGAAAGAAAGAGGAAAGAAGAAAGAAAGAAGAAAGAAAGAAAGAAAGAAAGAAAGAAAGAAAGACGAAAGAAAGAAAGAAGAAAGAAAGAAAGAAGAAAGAAAGAAATAAGAAAGAAAGAAAGAAGAAAGAAGTAAAGAAGAAAGAAAGAAAAACGAGAGAAAGAAAGACGAGAGAAAGAAAGAAGAAAGAAATAAGAAAGAAAGAAGAAAGAAGAAAGAAGAAAGAAGAAAGAAGAAAGAAAGAAAGAAGAAAGAAGAAAGAAAGAAGAAAGAAAGAAAGAGGAAAGAAAGAAAGAAGAAAGAAAGCAAGAAGAAAGAAAGAAGAAAGAAAGAAGTAAGAAAGAAGAAAGAAAGAAAGAAGAAAGAAAGAAGAAAGAAAGAAAGAAGAAAGAAAGAAGAAAGAAAGAAAGAAAGAAGAAAGAAAGAAAGAAGAAAGAAAGAAAGAAGAAAGAAAGAAAGAAGAAAGAAAGAAAGAAAAAAGAAAGAAAGAACAACGAAGAAAGAAAGGAAGAAGAAACAATGAAGAAAGAAAGAAGAAAGAAAGAAAGAAGAAAGAAAGAAGGAAGAAAGAGAAAAGAAACAAGAAAGAAGAAAGAAAGGAAGAAGAAAGAAAGAAGAAAGAAAGAAGAAAGAAAAAAAGAAGAAAGAAAGAAGAAAGAATGAAAGAAGTAAGAAAGAAAGAAGAAAGAAAGAAGAAAGAAAGAAAGAAGAAAGAAAGAAAGAAGAAAGAAAGAAAGACGAGAGAAAGAAAGACGAGAGATAGAAAGACGAGAGAAAGAAAGACGAGAGAAAGAAAGACGAGAGAAAGAAAGACTAAAGAGAGAAAGAAGAAAGAAAGGAAGAAAGAAAGAAAGAATAAAGAAGAAAGAAGAAAGAAAGAAAGAAAGAAAGAAAGAAAGAAGAAAGAAGAAAGAAGAAAGAGACAGAAGAAGAAAGAAGAAAGAAAGAAGAAAGAAGAAAGAAGAAAGAAAGAAGAAGAAGAAAGAAGAGAAGAAAGAAGAAAGAAAGAAAGAAAGAAGAAGAAAGAAGAAGAAAGAAAAAGAAAGAATAAAGAAAGAAAGAAGAAAGAAAGAAAGAGGAAAGAAAGAAGAAAGAAAGGAGGAAGAAAGAAAGAAAGAAGAAAGAAAGAAAGAAAGAGGAAAGAAAGAAAGAAGAAAGAAAGAAAGAAGAAAGAAAAAAGAAAGAAGAAAGAAAAGAAGAAAAAGAAGAAAGAAGAAAGAAATAAAGAAGAAAGAAAGAAGAAAGAAAGAAGAAAGAAAGAAAGAAGAATGAAAGAAAGAATAAAGAATGAAAGAGGAAAGAAAGAAGAAAGAGGAAAGAAAGAAGAAAGAAGAATGAAAGAAAGAAGAAAGAATGAAAGTGGAAAGAAAGAAGAAAGAAAGAAGAAAGAAAGAAAGACGAGAGAAAGAAAGACGAGAGAAAGAAAGACGAGAGAAAGAAAGATGAGAGAAAGAAAGAAGAAAGAAAGAATGAAGAAAGAAAGGAAGAAAGATGAGAGATAGAAAGACGAAAGAAAGAAAGAAGAAATAAAGAAAGAAAGAAAGAAGAAAGAAGGAAGAAGAAAGAAAGAAGAACGAAAGAAGAAAGAAGAAAGAAGAAAGAAAGAAAGAAGAAAGAAAGACGAGAGAAAGAAAGACGAGAGAAAGAAAGACGAGAGAAAGAAAGACGAGATAAAGAAAGAAGAAAGAAATAAGAAAGAAAGAAAGAAGAAAGAAAGAAGAAAGAAAAAAAGAAGAAAGAAGACGAAGAAAGAAAGAAGAAAGAAAGAAAGAGGAAAGAAAGAAAGAAAGAAGAAAGAAAGAAGAAAGAAAGAAAGAAGAAAGAAAGAAGAAAGAGGGAAAGAAGAAAGAAAGACGAAAGGAAGAAAGAAGAAAGAAAGAAGAAAGAAAGAAGAAAGAAAGAAGAACGAAAGAAGAAAGGTAGAAGAAAAAAGAAAGAAGAAAGCAAGAAAGAAGATAGAAAAAAAAGAAAGAAAGAATAAAGAAAGAAGAAAGAAGAAAGAAGAAAGAAAGAAAGAAGAAAGAAAGAAGAAAGAAAGAAAGAAGAAAGAAAGAAAGACGAGAGAAAGAAAGACAAGAGAAAGAAAAACGAGAGAATGAAAGAGGAGAGAAAGACGAAAGAGAGAAAGACGAAAGAAAGAAAGAAAGACGAGAAAAGAAAGACGTGAGAAAGAAAGACGAAAAAAAAAAAGAAAGAAAGAAGAAAGAAAGAAAGAAGAAAGAAAGAAGAAACAAAGAAGAAAGAAAGAAGAAAGAAAGAAAGAAGAAAGAAAGAAAGAAGAAAGAAAGAAAGAAGAAAGAAAGAAAGAAGAAAGAAAGAAAGACGGGAGAAAGAAAGATGAGAAATAGAAAGACGAGAGAAAGAAAGACGAGAGAAAGAAAGACGAGAGAAAGACGAAAGAAAGAAAGACGTAAGAAAGAAAGACGAGAGAAAGAAAGACGAGAGAAAGAAAGACGAGAGAAAGAAAGAAGAAAGAAAGAAAGCAGAAAGAAAGAATGAAGAAAGAAAGAAGAAAGAAAGAAGAAGGACAGAAGAAAGAAAGAAGAATGAAAGAAAGGAGAAAGAAAGAAGAAAGAAAGAAAGAAGATAGAAAGAAGAAAGAAATAGAGAAGAAAGAAAGAAAGAAAGAAAGAAGATTGAAAGAAAGACGAAAGAAAGAAGAAAGAAAGAAAGAAGATAGAAAGAAGAAAGAAAGAAAGAAGAAAGAAAGAAAGAAAGAAAGAAGAAAGAAAGAAAGAAGAAAGAAAGAAGAAAGAAAGAAAGAAGAAAGAAGAAAGAAAGAAAGAAGAATGAAAGAAAGAAGAAAGAAAGAAAGAATAAAGAAAGAAGAAAGAAAGAAAGAAGAAAGAAGATTGAAAGAATGAAGAAAGAAAGAAGAAAGAAAGAAAGAAGAAAGAAAGGAAGAAGAAAGAAAGAGTAAAGAAAGAAAGAAGAAAGAAAGAAAGAAGAAAGAAAGAAAGACAGAACAAAGAAAGAAAGACGAAAGAAAGAAAGACAAAAGAAAGAAAGACAAAAGAAATAAAGACGAGAGAAAGAAAGACGAGAAGAAAGACGAGAGAAAGAAGACGAGAGAAAGACGAGAGAAAGACGAAAGAAAGACTAAAGAAAGAAAGAGATACGAGAGAAATAATGACGAGAGAAAGAAAGACGAGAGAAAGAAAGATGAAAGAAAGAAAGATGAAAGAAAGAAAGAAGAAAGAAAGAATAAAGAAAGAAGAAAGAAAGAAGAAAGAAAGAAAGAAGAAAAAAAGAAGAAAGAAGAAAGAAAGAAAGAAGAAAGAAAGAAGAAAGGAAGAAGGAATAAAGAAAGAAAGAAGAAAGAAAGAAGAAAGAAAGAAAGAAGAAAGAAAGAAAGAAGAAAGAAAGAAAGAAAGAAAGAAGAAAGAAAGAAGAAAGAAAGAAAGAAGAAAGAAGAAAGAAAGAAAGAAGAAAGAAAGAAAGAAAGAAGAAAGAAAGAAAGAAGAAAGAAAGAAAGCAGAAAGAAAGGAAGAAAGAAAGAAAGGAGAAAGAAAGAAAGTAGAAAGAAAGAAAGAAGAAAGAAGAAAGAGAGAAGAAAGAACAAAGAAGAAAGAAAGAAGAAAGAAGAAAGAAGAAAGTAAGTAAAAGAAAGAAGGAGAAAGAAAGAGAAGAAAAGAAAGAAAGATGAAATAAAGAAAGACGAAAGAAGAATAGATGATAGAAAGAAAGACGAGAGAAAGAAAGACGAATGAAAGAAAGACGAGAGAAAGAAGGCGAAAGAAAGAAAGAAGAAAGAAAGGAAGAAAGAAGAAGAAAGAAAGAAGAAAGAAAGAATAAGCAAGAAAGAAAGAAGAAAGAAAGAAGAAAGAAAGTAAGAAGAAAGAAAGAAAGAAGTAAGAAAGAAAGAAGAAAGAAAGAAAGAAGAAAGAAGAAAGAAAGAAAGAAAGAAGAAAGAAAGAAAGAAGAAAGAAAGAAAGAAGAAAGAAAGAAGAAAGAAAGAAAGAAAGAAAGAATGATGAAAGAAATAAGAAAGGAAGAAAGAAGAAAGAAAGAAAGAAGAAAGAAAGGAAGAAGAAAGAAAGAAAGAAGAAAAAAAGAAGGAAGAAAGAGAGATGAAAGAAAGAAAGAAGAAAGAAAGAAAGAAGAAAGAAAGACGAAAGAAAGGAAGACGAAAGAAATAAAGACGAGAGAAACAAAGACCAGAAATAAAGACGAGAGAAAGAAAGACGAGAGAAAGAAAGACGATAGAAAGATGAAAGAAAGAAAGACGAGAGAAAGAAAGACGAGAGAAAGAAAGAAGAAAGAACGAAGAAAGAAAGAAGAAAGAGAAGAAGAAAGAAGAAAGAAAGAAAGAAAGAAAGAAAGAAAGAAAGAAGAAAGAAAGAAGAAGGAAGAAGAAAGAAAGAAGAAAGAAAGAAGAAAGAAATAAAGATGAAAGAAAGAAAGAAGAAAGAAATAAAGAAGAAAGAAAGAAGAAAGGAAGAAAGAAGAAAGAAAGAAAGAAGGAAAGAAAGTAAGAAAGAAAGAAAGAAAGACGAAAGAAAGAAAGACGAAAGAAAAAATACGAAAGAAAGACGAAAGAAAGAAAGGCGATAGAAAGAAAGACGAGAGAAAGAAAGACGACAGAAAGACGAAAGAAAGAAAGACGAGAGAAAGAAAGACGAGAGAAAGAAAGAAGAAAGAACGAAGAAAGAAAGAAAGAAGAAAGAAAGAGAAAGAAAGAAAGAAGAAAGAAAGAAGAAAGAAAGAAAGAAGAAAGAAAGAAGAAGGAAAGAAGTAAGAAAGAAAGAAAGAAAGACGAAAGAAAGAAAGACGAAAGAAAAAACACGAAAGAAAGACGAAAGAAATAAAGACGAGAGAAAGAAAGACGAGAGAAAGAAAGACGAGAGAAAGAAAGATGAAAGAAAGAAAGAAGAAAGAAAGAAGAAAGAAAGAAAGAAGAAAGAAAGAAAGAAGAAAGAAAGGAAGAAGAAAGAAAGAAAGAAGAAAGAAAGAAAGAAGAAAGAAGAAAGAAAGAAGAAAGAAAGAAAGAAAGAGAAAGAAATAAAGAAGAAAGAAAGAAGAAAGAAAGAAAGAAATAAAGAATGAAGAAAGAAAGAAAGAAAGGAAGAAAGAAGAAAGAAAGGAAGAAGAAAGAAAGAAAGAAAGAAGAAAGAAAAAGAAGAAAGAAAGAAGAAAGAAGAAAGAAGAAAGACGAAAGAAGGAGAAGAAAGAAGAAAGAAAGAAGAAAGAAAGAAGAAAGAAGAAAGAAAGAAAGAATAAAGAAAGAAGAAGAATGAAAGAAGAAAAAAAGAATGCAGAAAGAAAGAATATAGAAAGAAGAAAGAAAGAAAGAAAGAAAGAGAGAAGAAAGAAGAAAGAAGAAAGAAAGAAAGAAAGGAAGAAGAAAGAAAGAAGAAAGAAAGAAGAAAGAAATAAAGATGAAAGAAAGAAGAAAGAAAGAAAGAAGAAAGAAAGAAGAAAGAAAGAAAGAAAGAAGAAAGAAAGAAAGAAGAAAGAAAGAAAGAAGAATGAAAGAAGAAAAAAGAATGCAGAAAGAAAGAATATAGAAAGAAGAAAGAAAGAAAGAAAAAGTACGAAAGAAGAAAGAAGAAAGGAGAAAGAAAGAAAGAAGAAAGAAAGAAAGAAGAAAGAAAGAAAGAAGAAAGAAAGAAAGAAAGAAAGAAAGAAAGAAAGAAAGAAAGAAAGATGAAATAAAGAAAGACGAAAGAAGAAAAGATTATAGAAAGAAAGACGAGAGAAAGAAAGACGAGAGAAAGAAAGAAGAAAGAAAGGAAGAAAGAAAGAAAGAAAGAAAGAAGAAAGAAAGAAAGAAGTAAGAAAGAAAGAGAAAGAAAGAAAGAAGAAAGAAGAAAGAAAGAAAGAAAGAAGAAAGAAAGAAGAAAGAAAGAAAGAAGAAAGAAGAAAGAAAGAAGAAAGAAAGAATGAAGAAAGAAATAAGAAAGGAAGAAAGAAAAAAGAAAGAAAGAAAGAAGAAAGAAGAAAGAAGAAAGAAAGAAAGAAGAAAAAAGAAGGAAGAAAGAGAGATGAATGAAAGAAAGATGAAAGAAAGATAGAAGAAAGAAAGACGAAAGAAAGGAAGACGAAAGAAATAAAGACGAGAGAAACAAAGACCAGAAATAAAGACGAGAGAAAGAAAGACGAGAGAAAGAAAGACG
>NW_027043201.1:0-34323 GCF_036013475.1 Columba livia
TTTCTTTCTTCTTTCTTTCTTCTATCTTCTTTCTTTCTTCTTTTCTTCTTTCTTTCTTCTTTCTTTCTTACTTCTTTCTTACTTCTTTCTTACTTCTTTCTTTCTCCTTCTTTCTTCTTTCTTTCTTCTTTCTTTCTTATTCTTTCTTTCTTTCTTCTGCCTTCCTTCTTTCTTTCTTTCTTCTTTCTTTCTTCTTTCTTTCTACTTTTTTTCTTCTTTCTATTTTCTTTCTTTTTTCTTACTTCTTTCTTCTTCTTTCTTTCTTCTTTATATCTTTCTTTCTTCTTTCTTTCTTTCTTCTTTCTTTCTTCTTTCTTTCTTCTTTCTTTCTTTCTTTCTTTCTTTCTTCTTTCTTTCTTCTTTCTTTCTTTCTTCTTTCTTCTTTCTTTGTAATTATTTCTTTCTTCTTTCTTTCTCCTTTCTTTCTTCTTTCTTTCTTCTTTCTTTCTTCTTTCTTTCTTCTTTCTTTCTTCTTTCTTTCTTCTTACTTTCTTCTTTCTTTCCTCTTTCTTTCTTTCCTCTTTCTTTCTCTTCTTTCTTCTTTCTTTCTTTCTTCTCTCTTTCTTCTTTCTTTCTTCTTTATTTCTTCTTCCTTTCTTCTTTCTTTCTTTCTTACTTCTTTCTTACTTCTTTCTTTCTTCTTTTTTCTTCTTTCTTTCTTCTTTCATTCTTCTTTTTTTCTTTCTTCTTTCTTCTTCTTTTCTTCTTTCTTTCTTCTTTCTTCCTTCTTTCTTTCCTAATTCTTTCTTACTTCTTTCTTACTTCTTTCTTACTTCTTTCTTTCTTCTTCTTTCTTCTTTCTTTCTTCTTTCTTTCTTATTCTTTCTTTGTTTCTTCTTCCTTTCTTCTTTCTTTCTTTCTTCTTATTTCTTTCTTCTTTCTTCTTCTTTCTTTCTTCTTTCTTTCTTCTTTCTTTCTTTCTTCTTCTTTCTTTCTTTCTTCTTCTCTACTTTCCTACTTCTTTCTCTCTTCTTTCTTTCTCCTCTTTCTTCTTTCTTCTTCTTTCTTTCTTCTTTCTTCTCTCTTCTTTCTTCTTTCTTCTTCTCTCTTTCTTCTTTCTTTCTTCTTTCTTCTTTCTTTCTTCTTTCTTTCTTCTTTCTTTCTTCTTTCTTCTTCTTTATTTCTTCTTTCTTTCTTCTTTCTCTCTTACTTCTTTCTTTCTTCTTTCTTTCTTCTTTCTTCTTTCTTTTTTCTTTCTTCTTTCTTTCTTCTTTCTTCTTTCTTTCTTCTTTATTTCTTTCTTCTTTCTTTCTTTCTTATTTCTTTCTTCTTTTTTTTAATCTTTCTTCTTTCTTTCTTTCTTTCTTTCTTCTTTCTTCTTTCTTTCTTCTTTCTTTCTTTCTTTCTTTCTTTCTTTCTTTCTTTCTTCTTTCTTTCTTCTTTCTTTCCTTCTTCTTTCTTGTCTTCTTTCTTTCTTCTTTCTTTCTTCTTTCTTTCCTACTTCTTTATTTTTTCTTTCTTTCTCCTCTCTTTCTTCTTTCTTTCTTCTTTCTTTCGTCTTTCTTCTCTCTTCTTTCTTTCTTTCTTTCATTCTTCTTTCTTTCTTTCTTTCTTTCTTCTTTCTTCTTTATTCTTTCTTCTTTCTTTCTTTACTTCTTTCTTTCTTCTTCTTTCTTCTTCTTTCTTTCTTCTTTCTTATTATTTCTTCTTTTTTCTTCTTTCTTACTTCTTCTTTCTTCTTCTTCTTCTTTCTTTCTTCTTTCTTTCTTTCTTTTTCTTCTTCTTTCTTTCTCCTTTCTCTTTATTTCTTCTTTCTTTCTTACTTCTTTCTTACTTCTTTCTTTCTTCTTTCTTTCCTCTTCTTTCTTTCTTCTTTCTTTCTTTCTTCTTTCTTCTTCTTCTTCTTACTTCCTTCTTACTTCTTTCTTAATTCTTTCTTTCTTCTTTCTTTCCTCTTTCTTTTTTTCTTCTTTCTTTCTTACTTTCTTATTTCTTTCTTTCTTCTTTCTTTCTTCTTTCTTTCTTTCATTCTTCTTTCTTTCTTACTTCTTTCTTTCTTCTTTCTTTCTTCTTATTTCTTTCTTTCTTCTTTCTTTCTTTATTCTTTCTTTCTTCTTTCTTTCTTCTTTCTTTCCTACTTCTTTCTTTCTTCTTTCTTACTCCTTTCTTTCTTCTTTCTTTCTTCTTCATTCTTCTTTCTTCTCTCTTTCTTCTTTCTTTCTTCTTTCTTTCTTTCTTACTTCTTTCTTACTTCTTTCTTTCTTCTTTCTTCTTTCTTTCTTCTTCTCTCTTCTTCTTCTTTCTTCTTTCTTTCTTCTTTCTTTCTCTCTTACTTCTTTCTTCTTTCTTTCTTCTTCCTTTCTTCTTTCTAACTTCTTTCATCTTTCTTTCTTCTTTCTTTCTTCTTTCTTACTTCTTTCTTTCTTCTTTCTTCTTTCTTTTGTCTTTCTTCTTTCTTTCTTCTTTCTTCTTTCTTTCTTTCTTCTTTCTTTCTTCTTTCTTTATTGCTTCTTTCTTTCTTTCTTCTTTCTTTCTTCTTTCTTTCTTCTTTCTTTCTTCTTTCTTTCCCAGTTCTTTCTTACTTCTTTCTTACTTCTTTCTTTCTCCTTCTTTCTCTTTCTTTCTTCTTTCTTCTTTCTCCTTTCTTTCTTCCTTCCTTCTTTCTTTCTTTCTTCCTTTTTTATTCTTTCTTTCTTCTTTCCTTCTTCTTTTCTTATTTCTTCTTTCTTTCTTCTTTCTTTCTTCTTTCTTTCCTACTTCTTTCTTACTTCTTTCTTACTTCTTATTTCTCCTTCTTTCTTCTTTCTTTCTTCTTTCTTTCTTATGCTTTCTTTCTTTCTTCTTCCTTTCTTCTTTCTTTCTTTTTCTTTCTTCTTTCTTACTCTTTCTTTCTTCTTTCTTTCTTCTTTATTTCTTTCTTTCTTCTTTCTTTCTTCTTTTTTCTTTCTTCTTTGTTTCTCTTTCTTTCTTCTTTCTTCTTATTCTTTCTTCTTTCTTTCTTTCTTCTTTCTTCTTTCTTTGTAATTCTTACTTTCTTCTTTCTTTCTCCTTTCTTTCTTCTTTCTTTCTTCTTTCATTCTTCTTTCTTCTCTCTTCTTTCTTCTCTCTTTCTTTCTTCTTTCTTCTTTCTTTCTTCTTTCTTTATTCTTTCTTTCTTCTTTATTTCTTCTTTCTTACTTCTTTCTTTCTTCTTTCTTTCTTCTTTCATTCCTTCTTTCTTCTTTCTTTCTTCTTTTCTTCTTTCTTTCTTCTTTCTTTCTTCTTTCTTTCCTACTTCTTTCTTACTTCTTTCTTACTTCTTTCTTACTTCTTTTTTCTTCTTCTTTCTTCTTTCTTTCTTCTCTTCTTATTCTTTCTTTCTTTCTTTTCCTTTCTTCTTTCTTTCTTTCTTCTTTATTTCTTCTTTCTTTCTTTCTTTCTTTCTTCTTTCTTTCTTCTTTCTTTCTTTCTTCTTTCTTCTTACTTTCCTACTTCTTTCTCTCTTCTTTCTTTCTCCTCTCTTTCTTCTTTCTTTCTTCTTTCTTTCTTCTTCCTTCTCTCTTCTTTCTTTCTTTCTTTCATTCTTCTCTCTTTCTTCTTTCTTCTCTTTCTTCTTTCTTTCTTCTTTCTTTTTCTTCTTTCTCTCTTCTTTCTTCTTTCTTTCTTCTTTCTTTCTTCTTTATTTCTTCTTTCTTCTTCTTTCTTTCTTCTTTCTTTCTTCTTTCTTCTTTCTTCTTCTTCTTTCTTCTTTCTTCTTTCTTTCTTTCTTCTTTCTTCTTCTTTCTTCTTTCTTTCTTTCTTCTTTCTTTCTTTCTTCTTTCATTCTTTCTTCTTTCTTTCTTCTTTTTTTCATCTTTCTTCTTCTTTCTTTCTCTAATTTCTTCTTTCTTTCCCAGTACTTTCTTACTTCTTTCTTACTTCTTTCTTTCTACTTCCTTTCTTCTTCCTTTCTTTCTTCTTTCTTTCTTCTTACTTACTTCTTCTTCTTTCTTCTTTCTTTCTTTCTTTCTTTCTTACTTTCTTCTTTCTTTCTTCTTTCTTTCTTCTTTATTACTTTCTTTCTTCTTTCTTTCTTTCTCCTTTCTTTCTTCTTTCTTTCTTATTTCTCTCTCTTTAATCTTTCTTTCTTCTTTCTTTTTCTTTCTTTCTTTCTTCCTTCTTTTTCTTGTTTCTTACTTCTTTCTTCTTTCTTTCTTCTGTCTTTCTTCTTCTTTCTTTATTCTTTCTTCTTTCTTCTTTCTTTCTTCTTTCTTTCTTCTTTAATCTTTCTTTCTTCTTTCTTTTTCTTTCTTTCTTTCTTTTTTCTTTCTTCTTTCTTTCTTCTTTCTTTCTTCTTTCTTTCTTCTTTCTTCTTTCTTTCTTCTTAATTCTTTCTTTCTTCTTTCTTTCTTTCTGCTTTCTTTCTTCTTTCTTTCTTTCTTCTTTCTTTCTTCTTTCTTCATTCTTTTTCTTTCTTTCTTTCTTCTTTCTCTCTTCTTTCTTTCTTCTTTCTTTCTCCTTTCTTTCTTCTCTCTTTCTTCTTTCTTTATTCTTTATTTCTTCTGCCTTTCTTCTTTTCTTTCTTCTTCTTACTTCTTTCTTCTTTCTTTCTTCTTTCTTTCTTCTTTCTTTCTTCTTCCTTACTTCTTCCTTTCTTTCTTCTTTCTTTCTTACTTTCTTCTTTCTTTCTTTCTTCATTTTTTCTCTTTCTTTCTTCTTTCTTTCTTCTTTCTTTCTTTCTTTCTTACTTCTTTCTTATTTCTTTCTTTCTTCTTCCTTTCTTCTTATTTCTTCTTTCTTCTTTCTTTCTTTCTTCTTTTTTTCTTCTTTCTTTTTTCTTTCTTCTTTCTTTCTTTCTTCTTTCTTTCTTCTTTCTTTCTTCTTTCTTTCTTTCTTACTTCTTTCTTACTTCTTTCTTTCTTTATTCTTTCTTTCTTCTTTCTTTCTTCTTATTTCTTTCTTTCTTCTTTCTTTCTTTCTTCTTTGTTTCTTCTTTCTTTCTTCTTTCTTTCTTCTTTCTTTCTTACGTCTTCTTACTTCTTTCTTACTTATTTCTTACTTATTTCTTTCTTCTTTCTTTCTTCCTTCTTTCTTTCTTCTTTCTTTCTTCTTTCTTTCTTTCTTCTTTCTTTCTTTCTTCTTTTTTTCTTTCTTTCTTCTTTCATTCTTTCTTCTTTCTTTCTTCTTTTCTTCTTTCTTCTTCTTGCTTTCTTCTTTCTTTCTTCTTTCTTTCCAACTTCTTTCTTACTTCTTTCTTACTTCTTTCTTTCTTCTTTCTTACTTCTTTCTTTCTTATTCTTTCTCTATTTCATCTTCCTTTCTTCTTTCTTTCTTTCTTCTTTCTTTCTTCTGTCTTTCTTCTTTTTTTCTTCTTTCTTTCTTCTTTCTTTCTTCTTTCTTTCTTCTTTCTTTCTTTTTTTCTTACTTCTTTCTTACTTCTTTCTTTCTTCTTTCTTTGTTCTTTCTTTCTTTCTTCTTTCTTTCTTTCTTCTTTCTTTCTTCTTTCTTTCTTCTTTCTTTGTTCTTTCTTTCTTTCTTCTTTCTTTCTTTCTCCTTTCTTTCTTCTTTCTTTCTTTCTTTCTTTCTTTCTTTCTTTCTTTCTTTCTTTCTTTCTTTCTTCTTTCTTTCTTCTTTCTTTCTTTCTTCTTTCTTCTTTCTCTCTTCTTTCTTCCCACTTCATTCTTTCTTCTTTCTTTCTCATCTCTTTCTTCTTTCTTTCTTTTTCTTTCTTCTTTATTCTCTCTTCTTTCTTTCTTCTTTCATCTTCTTTCTTTCTTCTTTCTTTCTTTTTCTTCTTTCTTTCTTCTTTCTTCTTCTTTCTTCTTCTTTCCCTCCTCTTTCTTCTTCTTTCTTCTTTATTTCTCTTCTTCTTCTTTCTTTCTTTTTCTTTCTTCTTTCTTTCTTACTTCTTTCTTTCTTCTTTCTTTCTTCTTTTTTTCTTCTTTCTTTCTTTCTTTCTTCTTGCTTTCTTCTTTCTATCTTCTTTCATCTTTCTTTCTCTTTCTTCTTTCTTCTTTCTTTCTTTCTTCTTCTTTCTTCTTTCTTCTTTCTTCTTTCTTCTTTCTTATTTCTTCTTTCTTCTTTCTTCTTTCTTTCTCCTTTCTTCTTTCTTTCTTCTTTCTTTCTTCTTTCTTCCTTCTTTCTTTCTTACTTCTTTCTTTCTTCTTTCTTTCTTCTTTTTTTCTTCTTTCTTTCTTTCTTTCTTCTTGCTCTCTTCTTTCTATCTTCTTTCATCTTTCTTTCTTCTTTCTTTCTTTCTTCTTTCTTTCTTCTTTCTTCTTTCTTCTTTCTTCTTTCTTCTTTCTTCTTTCTTCTTTCTTCTTTCTTCTTTCTTTCTTCTTTCTTCTTTCTTTCTTCTTTCTTTCTTCTTTATTACTTTCTTTCTTCTTTCTTTCTTTCTCCTTTCTTTCTTCTTTCTTTCTTATTTCTCTCTTCTTTAATCTTTCTTTCTTCTTTCTTTTTTCTTTCTTTCTTTCTTCCTTCTTTTTTCTTGTTTTCTTACTTCTTTCTTCTTTCTTTCTTCTGTCTTTCTTTCTTCTTTCTTTATTCTTTCTTTCTTTCTTCTTTCTTTATTCTTTCTTTCTTCTTTAATCTTTCTTTCTTCTTTCTTTTTTCTTTCTTTCTTTCTTTTTCTTTCTTCTTTCTTTCTTCTTTCTTTCTTCTTTCTTTCTTCTTTCTTCTTTCTTTCTTCTTAATTCTTTCTTTCTTCTTTCTTTCTTTCTGCTTTCTTTCTTCTTTCTTTCTTTCTTCTTTCTTTCTTCTTTCTTTATTCTTTTTCTTTCTTTCTTTCTTCTTTCTCTCTTCTTTCTTTCTTCTTTCTTTCTCCTTTCTTTCTTCTCTCTTTCTTCTTTCTTTATTCTTTATTTCTTCTGCCTTTATTCTTTCTTTCTTTCTTACTTCTTTCTTCTTTCTTTCTTCTTTCTTTCCTACTTCTTTCCTACTTCTTTCTTACTTCTTTCTTACTTCTTTCTTACTTCTTTATTTCTCCTTCTTTCTTCTTTCTTTCTTCTTTCTTTCTTATGCTTTCTTTCTTTCTTCTTCCTTTCTTCTTTCTTTCTTTTTTCTTTCTTCTTTCTTACTTCTTTCTTTCTTCTTTCTTTCTTCTTTATTTCTTTCTTTCTTCTTTCTTTCTTTCTTTTTTCTTTCTTCTTTGTTTCTTCTTTCTTTCTTTCTTTCTTTCTTATTTCTTTCTTCTTTCTTTCTTTCTTCTTTCTTCTTTCTTTGTAATTCTTACTTTCTTCTTTCTTTCTCCTTTCTTTCTTCTTTCTTTCTTCTTTCATTCTTCTTTCTTCTCTCTTCTTTCTTTCTCTCTTTCTTTCTTTCTTTCTTCTTTCTTTCTTCTTTCTTTATTCTTTCTTTCTTCTTTATTTCTTCTTTCTTACTTCTTTCTTTCTTCTTTCTTTCTTCTTTCTTTCTTCTTTCATTCTTCTTTCTTTCTTCTTTCTTTCTTCTTTTCTTCTTTCTTTCTTCTTTCTTTCTTCTTTCTATCCTACTTCTTTCTTACTTCTTTCTTACTTCTTTCTTACTTCTTTTTTTCTTCTTCTTTCTTCTTTCTTTCTTCTTTCTTTCTTATTCTTTCTTTCTTTCTTTTTCCTTTCTTCTTTCTTTCTTTCTTCTTTATTTCTTTCTTTCTTTCTTCTTTCTTTCTTCTTTCTTTCTTTCTTTCTTTCTTCTTTCTTTCTTCTTTCTTTCTTTCTTCTTTCTTCTTACTTTCCTACTTCTTTCTCTCTTCTTTCTTTCTCCTCTCTTTCTTCTTTCTTTCTTCTTTCTTTCTTCTTCCTTCTCTCTTCTTTCTTTCTTTCTTTCATTCTTCTCTCTTTCTTCTTTCTTTCTTCTTTCTTCTTTCTTTCTTCTTTCTTTCTTTCTTCTTTCTCTCTTCTTTCTTCTTTCTTTCTTCTTTCTTTCTTCTTTCTTTCTTCTTTCTTTCTTCTTTCTTTCTTCTTTCTTTCTTCTTTCTTCTTTCTTCTTTCTTCTTTCTTCTTTCTTCTTTCTTCTTTCTTCCTTCTTCTTTCTTTCTTTCTTCTTTCTTTCTTCTTTCTTCTTTCTTTCTTCTTTCTTTCTTCTTTCTTCCTTCTTTCTTTCTTACTTCTTTCTTTCTTCTTTCTTTCTTCTTTCTTTCTTCTTTCTTTCTTCTTAATTTCTTCTTTCTTTCCCAGTACTTTCTTACTTCTTTCTTACTTCTTTCTTTCTACTTCCTTTCTTCTTCCTTTCTTTCTTCTTTCTTTCTTCTTACTTACTTCTTTCTTCTTTCTTCTTTCTTTCTTTCTTTCTTTCTTACTTTCTTCTTTCTTTCTTCTTTCTTTCTTCTTTATTACTTTCTTTCTTCTTTCTTTCTTTCTCCTTTCTTTCTTCTTTCTTTCTTATTTCTCTCTTCTTTATTCTTTCTTTCTTCTTTCTTTTTTCTTTCTTTCTTTCTTCCTTCTTTTTTCTTGTTTTCTTACTTCTTTCTTCTTTCTTTCTTCTGTCTTTCTTTCTTCTTTCTTTATTCTTTCTTTCTTTCTTCTTTCTTTCTTCTTTCTTTCTTCTTTAATCTTTCTTTCTTCTTTCTTTTTTCTTTCTTTCTTTCTTTTTTCTTTCTTCTTTCTTTCTTCTTTCTTTCTTCTTTCTTTCTTCTTTCTTCTTTCTTTCTTCTTAATTCTTTCTTTCTTCTTTCTTTCTTTCTGCTTTCTTTCTTCTTTCTTTCTTTCTTCTTTCTTTCTTCTTTCTTTATTCTTTTTCTTTCTTTCTTTCTTCTTTCTCTCTTCTTTCTTTCTTCTTTCTTTCTCCTTTCTTTCTTCTCTCTTTCTTCTTTCTTTATTCTTTATTTCTTCTGCCTTTATTCTTTCTTTCTTTCTTACTTCTTTCTTCTTTCTTTCTTCTTTCTTTCTTCTTTCTTTCTTCTTCCTTACTTCTTCCTTTCTTTCTTCTTTCTTTCTTACTTTCTTCTTTCTTTCTTTCTTCATTTTTTCTTCTTTCTTTCTTCTTTCTTTCTTCTTTCTTTCTTCTTTCTTTCTTTCTTTCTTACTTCTTTCTTATTTCTTTCTTTCTTCTTCCTTTCTTCTTTATTTCTTTCTTTCTTCTTTCTTTCTTTCTTCTTTTTTTCTTCTTTCTTTTTTCTTTCTTTCTTCTTTCTTTCTTTCTTCTTTCTTTCTTCTTTCTTTCTTCTTTCTTTCTTTCTTACTTCTTTCTTACTTCTTTCTTTCTTTATTCTTTCTTTCTTCTTTCTTTCTTCTTATTTCTTTCTTTCTTCTTTCTTTCTTTCTTCTTTGTTTCTTCTTTCTTTCTTCTTTCTTTCTTCTTTCTTTCTTACTTCTTTCTTACTTCTTTCTTACTTATTTCTTACTTATTTCTTTCTTCTTTCTTTCTTCCTTCTTTCTTTCTTCTTTCTTTCTTCTTTCTTTCTTTCTTCTTTCTTTCTTTCTTCTTTTTTTCTTTCTTTCTTCTTTCATTCTTTCTTCTTTCTTTCTTCTTTTCTTCTTTCTTTCTTCTTGCTTTCTTCTTTCTTTCTTCTTTCTTTCCAACTTCTTTCTTACTTCTTTCTTACTTCTTTCTTTCTTCTTTCTTTCTTATTCTTTCTCTATTTCATCTTCCTTTCTTCTTTCTTTCTTTCTTCTTTCTTTCTTCTTTCTTTCTTCTTTCTTTCTTCTTTCTTTCTTTTTTTCTTACTTCTTTCTTACTTCTTTCTTTCTTCTTTCTTTGTTCTTTCTTTCTTTCTTCTTTCTTTCTTTCTTCTTTCTTTCTTCTTTCTTTCTTCTTTCTTTGTTCTTTCTTTCTTCTTTCTTTCTTTCTCCTTTCTTTCTTCTTTCTTTCTTTCTTTCTTTCTTTCTTTCTTTCTTTCTTTCTTTCTTTCTTCTTTCTTTCTTCTTTCTTTCTTTCTTCTTTCTTCTTTCTCTCTTCTTTCTTTCCCACTTCTTTCTTTCTTCTTTCTTTCTCATCTCTTTCTTCTTTCTTTCTTCTTTCTTTCTTCTTTCTTCTCTCTTCTTTCTTTCTTTCTTTCATTCTTCTTTCTTTCTTCTTTCTTTCTTTTTTCTTCTTTCTTTCTTCTTTCTTTCTTTCTTCTTTCCCTCCTCTTTCTTCTTTCTTTCTTCTTTATTTCTTCTTTCTTTCTTCTTTCTTTCTTTTTTCTTTCTTCTTTCTTTCTTACTTCTTTCTTTCTTCTTTCTTTCTTCTTTTTTTCTTCTTTCTTTCTTTCTTTCTTCTTGCTTTCTTCTTTCTATCTTCTTTCATCTTTCTTTCTTCTTTCTTTCTTTCTTCTTTCTTTCTTTCTTCTTTCTTTCTTCTTTCTTCTTTCTTCTTTCTTATTTCTTCTTTCTTCTTTCTTCTTTCTTTCTCCTTTCTTCTTTCTTTCTTCTTTCTTTCTTCTTTCTTCCTTCTTTCTTTCTTACTTCTTTCTTTCTTCTTTCTTTCTTCTTTTTTTCTTCTTTCTTTCTTTCTTTCTTCTTGCTCTCTTCTTTCTATCTTCTTTCATCTTTCTTTCTTCTTTCTTTCTTTCTTCTTTCTTTCTTCTTTCTTCTTTTCTTCTTTCTTCTTTCTTCTTTCTTCTTTCTTCTTTCTTCTTTCTTTCTTCTTTCTTCTTTCTTTCTTCTTTCTTTCTTCTTTATTACTTTCTTTCTTCTTTCTTTCTTTCTCCTTTCTTTCTTCTTTCTTTCTTATTTCTCTCTTCTTTAATCTTTCTTTCTTCTTTCTTTTTTCTTTCTTTCTTTCTTCCTTCTTTTTTCTTGTTTTCTTACTTCTTTCTTCTTTCTTTCTTCTGTCTTTCTTTCTTCTTTCTTTATTCTTTCTTTCTTTCTTCTTTCTTTCTTCTTTCTTTCTTCTTTAATCTTTCTTTCTTCTTTCTTTTTTCTTTCTTTCTTTCTTTTTTCTTTCTTCTTTCTTTCTTCTTTCTTTCTTCTTTCTTTCTTCTTTCTTCTTTCTTTCTTCTTAATTCTTTCTTTCTTCTTTCTTTCTTTCTGCTTTCTTTCTTCTTTCTTTCTTTCTTCTTTCTTTCTTCTTTCTTTATTCTTTTTCTTTCTTTCTTTCTTCTTTCTCTCTTCTTTCTTTCTTCTTTCTTTCTCCTTTCTTTCTTCTCTCTTTCTTCTTTCTTTATTCTTTATTTCTTCTGCCTTTATTCTTTCTTTCTTTCTTACTTCTTTCTTCTTTCTTTCTTCTTTCTTTCTTCTTTCTTTCTTCTTCCTTACTTCTTCCTTTCTTTCTTCTTTCTTTCTTACTTCTTTCTTTCTTTCTTCATTTTTTCTTCTTTCTTTCTTCTTTCTTTCTTCTTTCTTTCTTTCTTTCTTACTTCTTTCTTATTTCTTTCTTTCTTCTTCCTTTCTTCTTTATTTCTTTCTTTCTTCTTTCTTTCTTTCTTCTTTTTTTCTTCTTTCTTTTTCTTTCTTTCTTCTTTCTTTCTTTCTTCTTTCTTTCTTCTTTCTTTCTTCTTTCTTTCTTTCTTACTTCTTTCTTACTTCTTTCTTTCTTTATTCTTTCTTTCTTCTTTCTTTCTTCTTATTTCTTTCTTTCTTCTTTCTTTCTTTCTTCTTTGTTTCTTCTTTCTTTCTTCTTTCTGTCTTCTTTCTTTCTTACTTCTTTCTTACTTCTTTCTTACTTATTTCTTACTTATTTCTTTCTTCTTTCTTTCTTCCTTCTTTCTTTCTTCTTTCTTTCTTCTTTCTTTCTTTCTTCTTTCTTTCTTTCTTCTTTTTTTCTTTCTTTCTTCTTTCATTCTTTCTTCTTTCTTTCTTCTTTTCTTCTTTCTTTCTTCTTGCTTTCTTCTTTCTTTCTTCTTTCTTTCCAACTTCTTTCTTACTTCTTTCTTACTTCTTTCTTTCTTCTTTCTTACTTCTTTCTTTCTTATTCTTTCTCTATTTCATCTTCCTTTCTTCTTTCTTTCTTTCTTCTTTCTTTCTTCTGTCTTTCTTCTTTTTTTCTTCTTTCTTTCTTCTTTCTTTCTTCTTTCTTTCTTCTTTCTTTCTTTTTTTCTTACTTCTTTCTTACTTCTTTCTTTCTTCTTTCTTTGTTCTTTCTTTCTTTCTTCTTTCTTTCTTTCTTCTTTCTTTCTTCTTTCTTTCTTCTTTCTTTGTTCTTTCTTTCTTTCTTCTTTCTTTCTCTCTCCTTTCTTTCTTCTTTCTTTCTTTCTTTCTTTCTTTCTTTCTTTCTTTCTTTCTTTCTTTCTTTCTTTCTTCTTTCTTTCTTCTTTCTTTCTTTCTTCTTTCTTCTTTCTCTCTTCTTTCTTTCCCACTTCTTTCTTTCTTCTTTCTTTCTCATCTCTTTCTTCTTTCTTTCTTCTTTCTTTCTTCTTTCTTCTCTCTTCTTTCTTTCTTTCTTTCATTCTTCTTTCTTTCTTCTTTCTTTCTTTTTTCTTCTTTCTTTCTTCTTTCTTTCTTTCTTCTTTCCCTCCTCTTTCTTCTTTCTTTCTTCTTTATTTCTTCTTTCTTTCTTCTTTCTTTCTTTTTTCTTTCTTCTTTCTTTCTTACTTCTTTCTTTCTTCTTTCTTTCTTCTTTTTTTCTTCTTTCTTTCTTTCTTTCTTCTTGCTTTCTTCTTTCTATCTTCTTTCATCTTTCTTTCTTCTTTCTTTCTTTCTTCTTTCTTTCTTTCTTCTTTCTTTCTTCTTTCTTCTTTCTTCTTTCTTCTTTCTTATTTCTTCTTTCTTCTTTCTTCTTTCTTTCTCCTTTCTTCTTTCTTTCTTCTTTCTTTCTTCTTTCTTCCTTCTTTCTTTCTTACTTCTTTCTTTCTTCTTTCTTTCTTCTTTTTTTCTTCTTTCTTTCTTTCTTTCTTCTTGCTTTCTTCTTTCTATCTTCTTTCATCTTTCTTTCTTCTTTCTTTCTTTCTTCTTTCTTTCTTCTTTCTTCTTTCTTCTTTCTTCTTTCTTCTTTCTTCTTTCTTCTTTCTTTCTTCTTTCTTCTTTCTTTCTTCTTTCTTTCTTTCTGCTTTCTTTCTTCTATCTTTCTTTCTCCTTTCTTTCTTCTTTCTTCTTTCTTCCTTCTTCTTTCTTTCTTTCTTCTTTCTTTCTCCTTTCTTCTTTCTTTCTTCTTTCTTTCTTTCTTCTTTCTTTCTTCTTTCTCTCTTTCTTCTTTCTTTCTTCTTTCTTTCTTCTTTCTTTCTTTCTTAATTCTTTCTTCTTTCTTTCTTCTTCCTTTCTTCTTTCTAACTTCTTTCTTCTTTCTTTCTTCTTTCTTTCTTTCTTCTTTCTCTCCTCTTTCTTCTTTCTTTCTTCTTTATTTCTTCTTTCTTTCTTCTTTCTTTCTTCTTTCTTTCTTCTTTCTTTCTTCTTTCTTTCTTACTTCTTTCTTTCTTCTTTCTTTCTTCTTTTTTTCTTCTTTCTTTCTTTCTTTCTTCTTGCTTTCTTCTTTCTATCTTCTTTCATCTTTCTTTCTTCTTTCTTTCTTTCTTTCTTCTTTCTTTCTTCTTTCTTCCTTCTTCTTTCTTATTTCTTCTTTCTTCTTTCTTCTTTCTTTCTCCTTTCTTCTTTCTTTCTTCTTTCTTTCTTCTTTCTTCCTTCTTTCTTTCTTACTTCTTTCTTTCTTCTTTCTTTCTTCTTTTTTTCTTCTTTCTTTCTTTCTTTCTTCTTGCTTTCTTCTTTCTATCTTCTTTCATCTTTCTTTCTTCTTTCTTTCTTTCTTCTTTCTTTCTTCTTTCTTCTTTCTTCTTTCTTCTTTCTTCTTTCTTCTTTATTCTTTCTTCTTTCTTCTTTCTTCTTTCTTTCTTCTTTCTTTCTCCTTTCTTTCTTCTTTCTTCTTTCTTCCTTCTTCTTTCTTTCTTTCTTCTTTCTTTCTCCTTTCTTCTTTCTTTCTTCTTTCTTTCTTTCTTCTTTCTTTCTTCTTTCTCTCTTTCTTCTTTCTTTCTTCTTTCTTTCTTCTTTCTTTCTTTCTTAATTCTTTCTTCTTTCTTTCTTCTTCCTTTCTTCTTTCTAACTTCTTTCTTCTTTCTTTCTTCTTTCTTTCTTCTTTCTTACTTCTTTCTTTCTTCTTTCTTTCTTTCTTTTGTCTTTCTTCTTTCTTTCTTCTTTCTTCTTTCTTTCTTTCTTCTTTCTTTCTTTCTTCTTTCTTTATTGCTTCTTTCTTTCTTTCTTCTTTATTTCATCTTTCTTTCTTCTTTCTTTCTTCTTTCTTTCTTCTTTCTTTCTTCCTTTCTTCTTTCTTTCTTTCTTCTTTCTTTCTTCTTTCTTTCTTTCTTCTTTCTTTCTTCTTTCTTTCTTCTTTCTTTCTTCTTTCTTTCTTCCTTTCTTCTTTCTTTCTTTCTTCTTTCTTTCTTCTTTCTTTCTTTCTTCTTTCTTTCTTCTTTCTTTCTTCTTTCTTTCTTCTTTCTTTCTTCTTTCTTTCTTTCTTTCTTACTTCTTTCTTACTTCTTTCTTTCTTCTTCCTTTCTTCTTTCTTTCTTCTTCCTTTCTTTCTTCTTTCTTCTTACTTTCCTACTTCTTTCTCTCTTCTTTCTTTCTCCTCTCTTTCTTCTTTCTTTCTTCTTTCTTTCTTCTTTCTTCTCTCTTCTTTCTTTCTTTCTTTCATTCTTCTCTCTTTCTTCTTTCTTTCTTCTTTCCTCTTTCTTTCTTCTTTCTTTCTTTCTTCTTTCTCTCTTCTTTCTTCTTTCTTTCTTCTTTCTTTCCTCTTTATTTCTTCTTTCTTTCTTCTTTCTTTCTTCTTTCTTTCTTATTTTTTTCTTCTTTCTTTCTTCTTTCTTTCTTATTTCTTTCTTCTTTCTCTCTTACTTCTTTCTTTCTTCTTTCTTTCTTCTTTCTTCTTTCTTCTTTCTTCTTTCTTCTTTCTTCTTTCTTCTTTCTTTCTTTCTTCTTTCTTTCTTCTTTCTTCTTTCTTTCTTCTTTATTTCTTTCTTCTTTCTTTCTTTCTTCTTTCTTTCTTCTTTTTTTCATCTTTCTTTCTTCTTTCTTTCTTCTTAATTTCTTCTTTCTTTCCCAGTACTTTCTTACTTCTTTCTTACTTCTTTCTTTCTCCTTCTTTCTTCTTTCTCACTTCTTTCTTCTTTCTTCTTTCTTTCTTCCCTCCTTCTTTCTTTCTTTCTTCTTCCTTTCTTCTTCCTTTCTTTCTTCTTTCTTTCTTCTTTATTTCTTCTTACTTACTTCTTTCTTCTTTCTTCTTTCTTTCATTCTTCTTTCTCTCTTACTTTCTTTTTTCTTTCTTCTTTCTTTCTTCTTTATTACTTTCTTTCTTCTTTCTTTCTTTCTCCTTTCTTTCTTCTTTCTTTCTTCTTTCTTTCTTCTTTATTCTTTCTTTCTTCTTTCTTTTTTCTTTCTTTCTTTCTTTCTTCTTTTTTCTTCTTTTCTTACTTCTTTCTTCTTTCTTCTTTCTTTCTTTCTTTCTTCTTTCTTTATTCTTTCTTTCTTTCTTCTTTCTTTCTTTCTTCTTAAATCTTTCTTTCTTCTTTCTTTTTTCTTTCTTCTTTCTTTCTTCTTTCTTTCTTCTTTCTTCTTTCTTTCTTCTTTCTTCTTTCTTTCTTCTTTCTTCTTTCTTTCTTCTTTCTTTCTTTCTGCTTTCTTTCTTCTATCTTTCTTTCTTCTTTCTTTCTTCTTTCTTTATTTCTTTTTCTTTCTTTCTTTCTTCTTTCTTTCTTTCTTCTTTCTTTCTTCTTTCTTTCTCCTTTCTTTCTTCTCTCTTTCTTCTTTCTTTATTCTTTATTTCTTCTTCCTTTCTTCTTTCTTTCTTTCTTACTTCTTTCTTCTTTCTTTCTTCTTTCTTTCTTCTTTCTTTCTTCTTTCTTTCTTCTTTCTTTCTTTCTTTCTTCTTCTTTTCTTTCTTCTTTCTTTCTTACTTTCTTCTTTCTTTCTTTCTTCATTTTTTCTTCTTTCTTTCTTCTTTCTTTCTTCTTTCTTTCTTTCTTTCTTACTTCTTTCTTACTTCTTTCTTTCTTCTTCCTTTCTTCTTTATTTCTTTCTTTCTTCTTTCTTTCTTTCTTCTTTTTTTCTTCTTTCTTTTTTCTTTCTTTCTTCTTTCTTTCTTTCTTCTTTCTTTCTTCTTTCTTTCTTCTTTCTTTCTTTCTTTCTTACTTCTTTCTTACTTCTTTCTTTCTTTCTTCTTTCTTTCTTCTTTCTTTCTTTCTTCTTTGTTTCTTCTTTCTTTCTTCTTCCTTTCTTACTTCTTTCTTACTTCTTTCTTACTTATTTCTTAGTTATTTCTTTCTTCTTTCTTTCTTCCTTCTTTCTTTCTTCTTTCTTTCTTCTTTCTTTCTTCTTTCATTCTTTCTTCTTTCTTTATTCTTTTCTTCTTTCTTTCTTCTTTCTTTCTTCTTTCTTTCTTCTTTCTTTCCAACTTCTTTCTTACTTCTTTCTTACTTCCTTCTTACTTCTTTCTTTCTTCTTTCTTTCTTCTTTCTTTCTTATTCTTTCTTTATTTCTTCTTCCTTTCTTCTTTCTTTCTTCTTTCTTTCTTCTTTCTTTCTTCTTTCTTTCTTCTTTTTTTCTTCTTTCTTTCTTCTTTCCTTATTCTTTCTTTCTTTTTTTCTTACTTCGTTCTTACTTCTTTCTTTCTTCTTTCTTTCTTCTTTCTTTCTTTCTTTCTTCTTTCTTTCTTTCTTCTTTCTTTCTTCTTTCTTTCTTTCTTTCTTTCTTTCTTTCTTTCTTTCTTTCTTTCTTTCTTTCTTCTTTCTTTCTTCTTTCTCTCTTTCTTCTTTCTTCTTTCTTTCTTCTTTCTTTCCCACTTCTTTCTTTCTTCTTTCTTTCTCATCTCTTTCTTTTTTCTTTCCTCTTTCTTTCTTCTTTCTTCTCTCTTCTTTCTTTCTTTAATTCTTCTTTCTTTCTTCTTCCTTTCTTTTTTCTTCTTTCTTTCTTCTTTCTTTCTTTCTTCTTTCTTTCTTCTTTATTTCTTCTTTCTTTCTTCTTTCTTCTTTCTTTCTTCTTTCTTTCTTCTTTCTTTCTTCTTTCTTTCTTACTTCTTTCTTTCTTCTTTCTTTCTTATTTTTTTCTTCTTTCTTTCTTTCTTTCTTCTTGCTTTCTTCTTTCTTTCTTCTTTCTTCTTTCTTTCTTGTTCCTTTCTTTCTTCTTTCTTTCTTCTTTCTTTCTTCTTTCTTCTTTCTTCTTTCTTCTTTCTTCTTTCTTCTTTCTTTCTTCTTTCTTTCTTCTTTCTTCTTTCTTACTTCTTTCTTTCTTTCTTCTTTCTTTCTTTCTTCTTTCTTTCTTTCTTATTGCTTTCTTCTTTTTTTCATGTTTCTTTCTTCTTTCTTTCTTCTTTTTCTTCTTTCTTTCTCAGTTCTTTCTTACTTCTTTCTTACTTCTTTCTTTCTCCTTCTTTCTTCTTTCTTTCTTCTTTCTTCTCTCTCCTTTCTTTCTTCCTTCCTTCTTTCTTTCTTTCTTCTTCCTTTCTTCTTTCTTTCTTTCTTCTTTCTGTCTTCTTCCTTTCTTTCTTCTTTCTTTCTTCTTTCTTCTATTTTTTCTTTCTTCTTTCTTCTTATTTCTTTCTTATTTCTTTCTTCTTTCTTTCTTTCTGCTTTCTTTCTTCTATCTTTCTTTCTTCTTTCTTTCTTCTTTCTTTATTTCTTTTTCTTTCTTTCTTCTTTCTTTCTTTCTTCTTTCTTTCTTCTTTCTTTCTCCTTTCTTTCTTCTCTCTTTCTTCTTTCTTTATTCTTTATTTCTTCTTCCTTTCTTCTTTCTTTCTTTCTTACTTCTTTCTTCTTTCTTTCTTCTTTCTTTCTTCTTTCTTTCTTCTTTCTTTCTTCTTTCTTTCTTTCTTTCTTCTTCTTTTCTTTCTTCTTTCTTTCTTACTTTCTTCTTTCTTTCTTTCTTCATTTTTTCTTCTTTCTTTCTTCTTTCTTTCTTCTTTCTTTCTTTCTTTCTTACTTCTTTCTTACTTCTTTCTTTCTTCTTCCTTTCTTCTTTATTTCTTTCTTTCTTCTTTCTTTCTTTCTTCTTTTTTTCTTCTTTCTTTTTTCTTTCTTTCTTCTTTCTTTCTTTCTTCTTTCTTTCTTCTTTCTTTCTTCTTTCTTTCTTTCTTTCTTACTTCTTTCTTACTTCTTTCTTTCTTTCTTCTTTCTTTCTTCTTTCTTTCTTTCTTCTTTGTTTCTTCTTTCTTTCTTCTTCCTTTCTTACTTCTTTCTTACTTCTTTCTTACTTATTTCTTAGTTATTTCTTTCTTCTTTCTTTCTTCCTTCTTTCTTTATTCTTTCTTTCTTTCTTCTTTCTTTCTTTCTTCTTTTTTTCTTCTTTCTTTCTTCTTTCTTTCTTCTTTCATTCTTTCTTCTTTCTTTATTCTTTTCTTCTTTCTTTCTTCTTTCTTTCTTCTTTCTTTCTTCTTTCTTTCCAACTTCTTTGTTACTTCTTTCTTACTTCCTTCTTACTTCTTTCTTTCTTCTTTCTTTCTTCTTTCTTTCTTATTCTTTCTTTATTTCTTCTTCCTTTCTTCTTTCTTTCTTCTTTCTTTCTTCTTTCTTTCTTCTTTCTTTCTTCTTTTTTTCTTCTTTCTTTCTTCTTTCCTTATTCTTTCTTTCTTTTTTTCTTACTTCGTTCTTACTTCTTTCTTTCTTCTTTCTTTCTTCTTTCTTTCTTTCTTCTTTCTTTCTTTCTTCTTTCTTTCTTTCTTTCTTTCTTTCTTTCTTTCTTTCTTTCTTTCTTTCTTTCTTTCTTTCTTTCTTTCTTTCTTTCTTTCTTCTTTCTCTCTTTCTTCTTTCTTCTTTCTTTCTTCTTTCTTTCCCACTTCTTTCTTTCTTCTTTCTTTCTCATCTCTTTCTTCTTTCTTTCCTCTTTCTTTCTTCTTTCTTCTCTCTTCTTTCTTTCTTTCTTTAATTCTTCTTTCTTTCTTCTTCCTTTCTTTTTTCTTCTTTCTTTCTTCTTTCTTTCTTTCTTCTTTCTCTCTTCTTTCTTCTTTCTTTCTTCTTTCTTTGTTCTTCATTTCTTCTTTTTTCTTCTTTCTTCTTTCTTTCTTCTTTCTTTCTTCTTTCTTTCTTCTTTCTTTCTTACTTCTTTCTTTCTTCTTTCTTTCTTCTTTTTTTCTTCTTTCTTTCTTTCTTTCTTCTTGCTTTCTTCTTTCTTTCTTCTTTCTTCTTTCTTTCTTGTTCCTTTCTTTCTTCTTTCTTTCTTCTTTCTTTCTTCTTTCTTCTTTCTTCTTTCTTCTTTCTTCTTTCTTTCTTCTTTCTTCTTTCTTTCTTTCTTCTTTCTTTCTTTCTTATTGCTTTCTTCTTTTTTTCATGTTTCTTTCTTCTTTCTTTCTTCTTTTTCTTCTTTCTTTCTCAGTTCTTTCTTACTTCTTTCTTACTTCTTTCTTTCTCCTTCTTTCTTCTTTCTTTCTTCTTTCTTCTCTCTCCTTTCTTTCTTCCTTCCTTCTTTCTTTCTTTCTTCTTCCTTTCTTCTTTCTTTCTTTCTTCTTTCTGTCTTCTTCCTTTCTTTCTTCTTTCTTTCTTCTTTCTTCTATTTTTTCTTTCTTCTTTCTTCTTATTTCTTTCTTTTTTCTTTCTTCTTTCTTTCTTCTTTCTTTCTTCTTTCTTTCTTTCTTACTTCTTTCTTACTTCTTTCTTTCTTCTTTCTTTCTTCTTTCTTTCTTCTTTCTTTCTTCTTTGTTTCTTCTTTCTTTCTTCTTTCTTTCTTACTTCTTTCTTACTTCTTTCTTACTTCTTTCTGACTTCTTTCTTTCTTCTTTCCTTCTTTCTTTCTTCTTTCTTTCTTCTTTCTTTCTTTCTTCTTTTTTTCTTACTTTCTTCTTTCTTTCTTCTTTCTTTCTTTCTTCTTTCTTTCTTCTTTTCTTCTTTCTTTCTTCTTTCTTTCTTCTTTCTTTCTTTTTTTCTTACTTCTTTCTTAGTTCTTTCTTTCTTCTTTCTTTCTTCTTTATTTTTTTCTTTCTTCTTTCTCTCTTTCTTCTTTCTTTCTTCTTTCTTTCTTCTTTCTTTCTTTCTTCTTTCTTTCTACTTTCTTTCTTTCTTCTTTCTTTCTTCTTTCTTTCTTCTTTCTTTCTTTCTTACTTCTTTCTTACTTCTTTCTTTCTTCTTTCTTTCTTCTTTCTTTCTTTCTTTTTTCTTTCTTCTTTCTTTCTCCTTTCTTCTTTCTTTCTTCTTTCTTTCTTACTTCTTTGTTACTTCTTTCTTTCTTCTTTCTTTCCTCTTCCTCTCTTTCTTCTTTCTTTCTTTCTTCTTTCTTTCTTCTTTCTTTCTTACTTCTTTCTTACTTCTTTCTTACTTCTTTCTTTCTTCTTTCTTTCCTCTTTCTTTTTTTCTTCTTTCTTTCTTACTTTCTTATTTCTTTCTTTCTTCTTTCTTTCTTCTTTCTTTCTTTCATTCTTCTTTCTTTCTTACTTCTTTCTTACTTATTTCTTTCTTCTTTCTTTCTTCTTTATTTCTTTCTTTCTTCTTTCTTTCTTTCTTCTTTCTTTCTTCTTTCTTTCTTTCTTTCTTCTTTCTTTCTTCTTTCTTTCTTCTTTCTTTCCTACTTCTTTCTGTCTTCTTTCTTACTCCTTTCTTTCTTCTTTCTTTCTTCTTTCATTCTTCTTTCTTCTCTCTTCTTTCTTTCTTTCTTTCTTTCTTCTTTCTTTCTTCCTTTCTTCTTTCTTACTTCTTTCTTTCTTCTTTCTTTCTTCTTCCTTTCTTCTTTATTTCTTTCTTTCTTCTTTCTTCCTTTCTTCTTTCTTACTTCTTTCTTTCTTCTTTCTCTCTTTCTTCTTTCTTCTTTCTTCTTTCTTTCTTCTTTCCTTCTTCTTTCCTTCCTTCTTTGTTCTTGCTTTCTTCTTTCTTTCTTCTTTCTTTCCTACTTAGTTCTTTCTTCTTTCTTTCTCCTTTCTTTCTTCTTTCTTCTTTCTCTCTACTTTCTTTCTTTTTTCTTCTTTCTTCCTTCTTCTTTCTTTCTTCTTTCCTTCTTCTTTCTTCTTTCTTTCTTCTTTCTTTCTTTCTTCTTTCTTTCTTCTTTCTTTCTTCTTTCTCTCTTTCTTCTTTCTTTCTTCTTTCTTTCTTACTTCTTTCTTCTTTCTTTCTTCTTTCTTTCTTCTTTCTTACTTCTTTCTTCTTTCTTTCTTCTTTCTTTCCCAGTTCTTTCTTACTTCTTTCTTACTTCTTTCTTTCTCCTTCTTTCTTCTTTCTTTCTTCTTTCTTCTTTTATCCTTTCTTTCTTCCTTCCTTCTTTCTTTCTTTCTTCTTCCTTTCTTCTTTCTTTCTTTCTTCTTTCTTTCTTATTCTTTCATTCTCTCTTTCTTTTTTCTTCCTTCTTCTTTCTTTCTTTCTTCTTTCTTTCTTTCTTTCTTCTTTCTTACTTCATTCTTTCTTCTTCCATTCTTCTTTTTTTCTTTCTTTCTTCTTTCTGTCTTTCCTCATTTTTTCTTCTTTCTTCCTTCTTTCTTTCTTCTTTCTAACTTTTTCTTTCTTCTTTCTTTCTTCTTTCTTTCTTCTTTCTTTCTTCTTTCTTTCTTCTTTCTTTCCAACTTCTTTCTTACTTCTTTCTTACTCCTTTCTTACTTCTTTCTTTCTCCTCCTTTCTTCTTTCTTTCTTCTTTCTTTCTTATTCTTTCTTTATTTCTTCTTCCTTTCTTCTTTCTTTCTTCTTTCTTTCTTCTTTCTTTCTTCTTTTTTTCTTCTTTCTTTCTTCTTTCTTTCTTCTTTCTTTCTTTTTTTCTTACTTCTTTCTTTCTTCTTTCTTTCTTCTTTCTTTCTTCTATCTTTTTTCTTTGTTCTTTCTTTCTTTCTTCTTTCTTTCTTACTTCTTTCTTACTTCTTTCTGACTTCTTTCTTTCTTCTTTCTTTCCTCTTTCTCTTTTTCTTATTTCTTTCTTACTTTCTTCTTTCTTTCTTATTTCTTTCTTATTTCTTTCTTTCATTCTTCTTTCTTTCTTTCTTTCTTACTTCTTTCTTAATTCTTTCTTTCTTTCTTTCTTCTTTATTTCTTTCTTTCTTCTTTCTTTCTTCTATCTTTCTTCTTTTTTCTTCTTTCTTTCTTCTTTCTTACTTCATTCTATGTTCTTTCTTTCTTCTTTATTTCTTTCTTCTTTCTTTCTTCTTTTTTTCTATCTTCTTTCTTACTTCTTTCTTACTTATTTCTTACTTATTTCTTTCTTCTTTCTTTCTTCCTTCTTTCTTTCTTCTTTCTTTCTTCTTTCTTTCCTCTTTCTTTCTTTCTTCTTTCTTTCTTCTTTCTTTCTTTCTTCTTTCTTCCTTCTTTCTTTCTTCTTTCTTTCTTTCTTTTGTCTTTCTTCTTTCTTTCTCCTTTCTTCTTTCTTTCTTCTTTCTTACTTCTTTGTTACTTCTTTCTTTCTTCTTTCTTTCCTCTTTCTTTCTTTTTTCTTTCTTTCTTTCTTCTTTCTTTCTTCTTTCTTTCTTACTTCTTTCTTACTTCTTTCCTTCTTCTTTCTTTCCTCTTTCTTTTTTTCTTCTTTCTTTCTTACTTTCTTACTTCTTTCTTTCTTCTTTCTTTCTTCTTTCTTTCTTTCATTCTTCTTTCTTTCTTTCTTACTTCTTTCTTACTTTTTTCTTTCTTCTTTCTTTCTTCTTTATTTCTTTCTTTCTTCTTTCTTACTTCTTTCTTTCTTCTTTCTTTCTTCTTTCTTTCTTTCTTTCTTCTTTCTTTCTTTCTTCTTTCTCTCTTCTTTCTTTCTTCTTTTTTTCTAACTTCTTTCTTACTTCTTTCTTACTTATTTCTTACTTATTTCTTTCTTCTTTCTTTCTTCCTTCTTTCTTTCTTCTTTATTTCTTCTTTCTTTCTTCTTTCTTTCTTCTTTCTTTCTTTCTTCCTTTTTTCTTTCTTCTTTCTTTCTTTCTTCTTTCTTTCTTCTTTCTTTCTCCTTTATTCTTTCTTTATTCTTTCTTTCTTACTTTCCTCTTTCTTTCTTTCTTCTTTCTTTCTTCTTTCTCTCTTCTTTCTTTATTCTTTCTTTCTTTCTTCTTTCTTTCTTCTTTCTTTCTTTCTTCTCTCTTCCTTACTTCTTTCTTACTTCTTTCTTTCTTCTTTCTGTCTTCGCTCTTTCTTTCTTTCTTACTTCTTTCTTAATTCTTTCCTTCTTCTTTCTCTCTTCCTTATTTCTTTCCTTCTTCTTTCTTCTTTCTTTCTTTCTTTCTTCTTCCTTTCTTCTTTCTTTCTTCTTTCTTTCTACTTTCTTTCTTCATTTTTTCTTCTTTCTTTCTTCTTTCTTTCTTCTTTCTTTCTTCTTTCTTTCTTTCTTTCTTCTTTCTTACTTCTTTCTTTCTTCTTCCTTTCTTCTTTATTTCTTTCTTTCTTCTTTCTTTCTTTCTTCATTTTTTCTTCTTTCTTTCTTCTTTCTTTCTTCTTTCTTTCTTTCTTTCTTCTTTCTTACTTCTTTCTTTCTTCTTTCTTTCTTCTTTCTTTCTTCTTTCTTTCTTCTTTATTTCTTTCTTTCTTCTTTCTTTCTTTCTTCTTTGTTTCTTCTTACTTTCTTCTTTCTTTCTTACTTCTTTCTTACTTCTTTCTTGCTTATTTCTTACTTAGTTCTTTCTTCTTTCTTCCTTCCTTCTTTCTTTCTTCTTTCTTTCTTCATTCTTTCGTTCTTCTTTCTTTCTTTCGTCTTTTTTTCTTCTTTCTTTCTTCTTTCTTTCTTCTTTCATTCTTTCTTCTTTCTTTCTTCTTTTCTTCTTTCTTTCTTCTTTCTTTCTTCTTTCTTTCTTCTTTCTTTCCAACTTCTTTCTTACTTCTTTCTTACTTCTTTCTTTCTCCTTCTTTCTTCTTTCTTTCTTTATTTCTTCTTCCTTTCTTCTTTCTTTCTTCTTTCTTTCTTCTTTCTTTCTTCTTTCTTTCTTCTTTCTTTCTTCTTTTTTTCTTCTTTCTTTCTTCTTTCTTTCTTCTTTCTTTCTTTTTTTCTTACTTCTTTCTTTCTTCTTTCTTTCTTCTTTCTTTCTTCTTTCTTTTTTCTTTCTTCTTTCTTTCTTTCTTCTTTCTTTCTTACTTCTTTCTTACTTCTTTCTTACTTCTTTCTGACTTCTTTCTTTCTTCTTTCATTCCTCTTTCTCTTTTTCTTATTTCTTTCTTACTTTCTTATTTCTTTCTTCTTTCTTTCTTATTTCTTTCTTTCATTCTTTCTTACTTCTTTCTTACTTCTTTTTTTCTTCTTTCTTTCTTCTATAATTCTCTCTTTCTTCTTTCTTTCTTCTATCTTTCTTCTTTTTTCTTCTTTCTTTCTTCTTTCTTCTTTCTATCTTCTTTCTTTCTTCTTTATTTCTTCTTTCTTTCTTTCTTCTTTCTTTCTTTCTTCTTTCTTTCTTCTTTCTTTCTTCTTTTTTTCTATCTTCTTTCTTACTTCTTTCTTACTTATTTCTTACTTCTTTCTTTCTTCTTTCTTTCTTCCTTCTTTCTTTCTTCTTTCTTTCTTCTTTCTTTAATCTTTCTTTCTTTCTTCTTTCTTTCTTCTTTCTTTCTTTCTTCTTTCTTCCTTCTTTCTTTCTTCTTTCTTTCTTTCTTTTTTCTTTCTTCTTTCTTTCTCCTTTCTTCTTTCTTTCTTCTTTCTTACTTCTTTGTTACTTCTTTCTTTCTTCTTTCTTTCCTCTTTCTTTCTTTTTTCTTTCTTTCTTTCTTCTTTCTTCTTTCTTTCTTACTTCTTTCTTACTTCTTTCTTACTTCTTTACTTCTTCTTTCTTTCCTCTTTCTTTTTTTCTTCTTTCTTTCTTACTTTCTTATTTCTTTCTTTCTTCTTTCTTTCTTCTTTCTTTCTTTCATTCTTCTTTCTTTCTTTCTTACTTCTTTCTTACTTTTTTCTTTCTTCTTTCTTTCTTCTTTATGTCTTTCTTTCTTCTCTCTTACTTCTTTCTTTCTTCTTTCTTTCTTCTTTCTTTCTTTCTTCTTTCTTTCTTTCTTCTTTCTCTCTTCTTTCTTTCTTCTTTTTTTCTAACTTCTTTCTTACTTCTTTCTTACTTATTTCTTACTTATTTCTTTCTTCTTTCTTTCTTCCTTCTTTCTTTCTTCTTTATTTCTTCTTTCTTTCTTCTTCTTTCTTCTTTCTTCCTTTCTTCCTTTTTTCTTTCTTCTTTCTTTCTTCTTTCTTTCTCCTTTATTCTTTCTTTATTCTTTCTTTCTTACTTCTTTCTTACTTCTTTCTTTCGTCTTTCTTTCCTCTTTCTTTCTTTCTTCTTTCTTTCTTTCTTACTTTCCTCTTTCTTTCTTTCTTCTTTCTTTCTTCTTTCTCTCTCCTTTCTTTCTTCTTTCTTTCTTTCTTCTTTCTTTCTTCTTTCTTTCTTTCTTCTCTCTTCCTTACTTCTTTCTTACTTCTTTCTTTCTTCTTTCTGTCTTCGCTCCTTCTTTCTTTCTTACTTCTTTCTTAATTCTTTCCTTCTTCTTTCTCTCTTCCTTATTTCTTTCCTTCTTTCTTCTTTCTTTCTTCTTTCTTTCTTCTTTCTTTCTTCTTTCTTTCTTTCCCAGTTCTTTCTTACTTCTTCTTACTTCTTTCTTTCTCCTTCTTTCTTCTTCCTTTCTTCTTTCTTACTTCTTTCTTCTTTCTTTCTTTCTTCTTTCTTCCTTCTTTCTTCCTTACTTCTTTCTTACTTCTTTCTTTCTTCTTTCTTTCTTCTTTCTCTCTTCTTTCTTTCTTTCTTCTTTCTTTCTTCCTTCTTTCTTCTTTGATTCTTTTTTCTTTCTTTCTTCTTTCTTTATTTCTTCTTTCTTTCTTCTTTCTTTCCTTCTTCTTTCTTTCTTTCTTCTTTCTTTCTTCTTTCTTTCTTCTTTCTTTCTTCTTTCTTTCTTCTTTTTTTCTAACTTCTTTCTTACTTCTTTCTTACTTATTTCTTAATTATTTCTTTCTTCTTTCTTTCTTCATTTCTTCTTTCTTTCTTCTTTCTTTCTTTCTCCCTTCTTTCTTTCTTTCTCCCTTCTTTCCTGTTTCTTTCTTCTTTCTTTCTCATTTCTTCTTTCTTTCATCTTTCTTTCTTACTTCTTTCTTAATTCTTTCTTTCGTCTTTCTTAACTCTTTCTTTCTTTCTTCTTTCTTTCTTTCTTAATTCTTTCTTACTTCTTTCTTTCTTCTTTCTTTCTTCTTTCTTTCTTCTTTCATTCTTTCTTCTTTCTTTCTTTCTTCTTTCTTTCTTCTTGCTTTCTTTCTTCTTTCTTCCTTACTTCTTTCTTACTTCTTTCTTTCTTCTTTCTGTCTTCTTTATTTCTTCTTTCTTTCTTTCTTTTTCTTTCTTCTTTCTTTCTTCTTTCTTACTTCTTTCTTTCTTCTTTCTTTCTTCTCTCTTTCTTAATTCTTTCTTTCTTTCTTCTTTCTCTCTTCTTTCTTTTTTCTTTTTTTCTAACTTCTTTCTTACTTCTTTCTTACTTATTTCTTTCTTCTTTCTTTCTTCTTTCTTTCTTTCTTCTTTCTTTCTTCTTTCTTTCTTTCTTCCTTACTTCTTTCTTACTTCTTTCTTTCTTCTTTCTGTCTTCTTTCTTTCTTCTTTCTTTCTTTCTTTTTATTTCTTCTTTCTGTCTTCTTTCTTACTTCTTTCTTTCTTCTTTCTTTCTTCGATATTTCTTTCTTTCTTACTTCTTTCTTACTTCTTTCCTTCTTCTTTCTCTCTTCCTTATTTCTTTCCTTCTTCTTTCTTTCTTTCTTCTTTCTTTCTTCTTTCTTTCTTCTTTCTTTCTTTCCCAGTTCTTTCTTACTTCTTTTTACTTCTTTCTTACTTCTTTCTTTCGCCTTCTTTCTTCTTTCTTTCTTCTTTCTTCTTACTCCTTTCTTTCTTCCTTCGTTCTCTCTTTCTTTCTTTCTTCTTCCTTTCTTCTTTCTTCTTCTTTCTTTCTTCTTTCTTTCTTCTTTCTTACTTCTTTCTTCTTTCTTTCTTTCTTCTTTCTTTCTTACTTTCTTCTTTCTTTCTTTCTTCTTTCTTTCTTCTTTCTTTCTTACTTTCTTCTTTCTTTCTTATTCTTTCTTTCTTTCTTTCTTTCTTCTTTCTTCCTTCTTTCTTCCTTACTTCTTTCTTACTTCTTTCTTTCTTCTTTCTTTCTTCTTTCTCTCTTCTTTCTTTCCTTCTTCTTTCTTTCTTCTATTTTTCTTTCTTCATTCTTCTTCTTTCTTTCTTCTTTCTTTCTTTTTCTTTCTTCTTTCTTTCTTTCTTTCTTACTTCTTTCTTTCTTCTTTCTGTCTTCTTTCTGTCTTCTTTCTTTCTTCTTTCTTTCTTTCTTTTTATTCTTCTTTCTTTCTTCTTTCTTACTTCTTTCTTTCTTCTTTCTTTCTTCGCTATTTCTTTCTTTCTTACTTCTTTCTTACTTCTTTCCTTCTTCTTTCTCTCTTCCTTATTTCTTTCCTTCTTCTTTCTTTCTTTCTTCTTTCTTTCTTCTTTCTTTCTTCTTTCTTTCTTTCCCAGTTCTTTCTTACTTCTTTTTACTTCTTTCTTACTTCTTTCTTTCGCCTTCTTTCTTTCTTCTTTCTTCTTACTCCTTTCTTTCTTCCTTCCTTCTTTCTTTCTTTCTTTCTTCTTCCTTTCTTTTTTCTTCTTCTTTCTTTCTTCTTTCTTTCTTCTTTCTTACTTCTTTCTTCTTTCTTTCTTTCTTCTTTCTTTCTTTTCTTCTTTCTTTCTTATTCTTTCTTTCTTTCTTTCTTCTTTCTTTCTTTCTTTCTTTCTTCTTTCTTTATTCTTTCTTTCTTCTTTCTTTCCTACTTCGTTCTTTCTTCTTTCTTTCTCCTTTCTTTCGTCTTCCTTTCTTCTTTCTTTCTTGTTTCTCCTTTCTTCTTTCTTTTTTCTTTCTTTCTTCTTTCTTTCCTCTTTCTTCTCTCTTTCTTCTTTCTTTCTTTCTTCTTTCTTCTTTCTTTCTTTCTTCTTTCTTTCTTCTTTCTTTCTTACTTCTTTCTTACTGCTTTCTTTCTTCTTTCTTTCTTCTTTCTTTTTTTTCTTCTTTCTTCTTTATTTCTTCTTTACTTCTTCTTTCTTCTTTCTTTCTTTCTTACTTCTTTGTTACTTCTTTCTTTCTTCTTTCTTTCTTTCTTTTTCTTTCTTCTTTCTATCTTCTTTCTTCTTTCTTCTTTATTTCTTTCTTTCTTCTTTCTTTCTTTCTTCTTTCTTCTTTCTTCCTTTTTCCTTCTTTCTTCTTTCTTTATTTCTTCTTTCTTTCTTCTTTCTTTCCTTCTTCTTTCTTTCTTCTTGTTTCTTTATTCTTTCTTTCTTTCTTCTTTCTTTCTTCTTTCTTTCTTCTTTCTTTCTTTCTTATTTCTTTCTTCTTTTTTTATCTTTCTTTCTTCTTTCTTTCTTCTTTCTTCTTTCTTTCCCAGTTCTTTCTTACTTCCTTCTTAATTTTTTCTTACTTCTTTCTTTCTCCTTCTTTCTTCTATCTTTCTTCTTTCTTCTTTCTCCTTTCTTTCCTCCTTCCTTCTTTCTTTCTTTCTTCTTCCTTTCTTCTTCCTTTCTTCTTTCTTTCTTCTTTCTTTCTTCTTTCTTTCTTCTTTCTCACTTTCTTCTTTCTTTCTTACTTTCTTCTTTCTTTCTTTCTTTCTTCTTTATTTCTTATTCTTTCTTTCTTTCTTCTTTCTTCCTTACTTCTTTCTTACTTCTTTCTTTCTTTCTTCTTCTTTCTTCTTTCTTTCTTTCTTTCTTTATTCTCCTTTCTTTCTTCTTTCTTTCTTTCTTTTTTCTTTCTTCTTTCTTTCTCCTTTCTTCTTTCTTTCTTCTTTCTTTCTTACTTCTTTGTTACTTCTTTCTTTCTCTTCTTTCTTCTTTCTTTCTTTCTTCTTTCTTTCTTCTTTCTTTCTTACTTCTTTCTTACTTCTTTCTTATTTCTTTCTTTCTTCTTTCTTTCCTCTTTGTTTTTTCTTCTTTCTTTCTTACTTTCTTATTTCTTTCTTTCTTCTTTCTTTCTTCTTTCTTTCTTTCATTCTTCTTTCTTTCTTTCTTTCTTACTTCTTTCTTACTTTTTTCTTTCTTCTTTCTTTCTTCTTTATTTCTTTCTTTCTTCTTTCTTTCTTTCTTCTTTCTTTCTTCTTTCTTTATTCTTTATTTCTTTTTTCTTTCTTTCTTTCTTCTTTCTTTCTTCTTTCTTTCTTCTTTTTTTCTAACTTCTTTCTTACTTCTTTCTTACTTCTTTCTTACTTCTTTCTTTCGTCTTTCTTACCTCTTTCCTTCTTTCTTCTTTCTTTCTTTCTTACTTCTTTCTTACTTCTTTCTTTCTTCTTTCTTTCTTCTTTCTTCTTTCATTCTTTCTTCTTTCTTTCTTTCTTCTTTCTTTCTTCTTGCTTCTTTCTTCTTTCTTCCTTACTTCTTTCTTACTTCTTTCTTTCTTCTTTCTGTCTTCTTTATTTCTTCTTTCTTTCTTTCTTTTTCTTTCTTCTTTCTTTCTTCTTTCTTACTTCTTTCTTTCTTCTTTCTTTCTTCTTTCTTTCTTTCTTTCTTCTTTCTTTCTTCCTTCTTTCTTTCTTCTTTATTTCTTCTTTCTTTCTTCTTTCTTTCTTTCTTCCTTCTTTCTTTCTTCTTTCTTTCTTTCTTCTTTCTTTCTTCTTTCTTTCTCCTTTCTTCTTTCTTTATTCTTTCTTTCTTACTTCTTTCTTCCTTCTTTCTTTCGTCTTTCTTTCCTCTTTTTTTCTTTCTACTTTCTTTCTTTCTTACTTTCCTCCTTCTTTCTTACTTCTTTCTTTCTTCTTTCTCTTTTCTTTCTTTCTTACTTCTTTCTTTCGTCTTTCTTACCTCTTTCTTTCTTTCTTCTTTCTTTCTTCTTTCTTCTTTCTTCCTTTCTTCTTCCTTTCTTCTTCCTTTCTTTCTTCTTTCTTTCTTCTTTCTTTCTTCTTTTTTTCTTCTTTCTTTCTTCTTTCTTTCTTCTCTTTCTTTCTTTCTTACTTCTTTCTTACTTCGTTCTTTCTTATTTCTTTCTTCCTTATTTCTTTCCTTCTTCTTTCTTTCTTTCTTCTTTCTTTCTTCTGTCTTTCTTCTTTCTTTCTCTTTTCTTTCTTTATGCTTTCTTTATTCTTTCTTTCTTCTTTGTTTCTTTCTTTCTTCTTTCTCTCTACTTTCTTTCTTCTATCTTTTTTCTTCCTTCTCTCTTCTTTCTTTCTTTCTTTCTTTCCTTCTTCTTTCTTTTTTCTTTCTTTCTTTCTTTCTTCTTTCTTTCTTCTTTCTTTCTTTCTTCTCTCTTCTTTCTTCTTTCTTTCTTCTTTATTTCTTCTTTCTTTCTTCTTTCTTTCTTCTCTCTTTCTTATTTCTTTCTTTCTTCTTTCTTTCTTCTTTCTTTCCTCTTTCTTTCTTTCTTCTTTCTTTCTTCTTTCTTTCTTCTTTCTTTCCTACTTCGTTCTTTCTTCTTTCTTCTCCTTTCTTTCTTCTTCCTTTCTTCTTTCTTTCTTTCTTCTTTCTTTCTTCTTTCTTTCTCCTTTCTTCTTTCTTTATTCTTTCTTTCTTACTTCTTTCTTCCTTCTTTCTTTCGTCTTTCTTTCCTCTTTTTTTCTTTCTACTTTCTTTCTTTCTTACTTTCCTCCTTCTTTCTTACTTCTTTCTTTCTTCTTTCTCTTTTCTTTCTTTCTTACTTCTTTCTTTCGTCTTTCTTACCTCTTTCTTTCTTTCTTCTTTCTTTCTTCTTTCTTCTTTCTTCCTTTCTTCTTCCTTTCTTCTTCCTTTCTTTCTTCTTTCTTTCTTCTTTCTTTCTTCTTTATTTCTTCTTTCTTTCTTCTTTCTTTCTTCCTTCTTTCTTTCTTCTTTCTTTCTTTCTTCTTTCTTTCTTCTTTCTTTCTCCTTTCTTCTTTCTTTATTCTTTCTTTTCTTCTTCTTTCTTCTTCTTTCTTTCGTCTTTCTTTCCTCTTTTTTTCTTTCTACTTTCTTTCTTTCTTACTTTCCTCCTTCTTTCTTACTTCTTTCTTTCTTCTTTCTCTTTTCTTTCTTTCTTACTTCTTTCTTTCGTCTTTCTTACCTCTTTCTTTCTTTCTTCTTTCTTTCTTCTTTCTTCTTTCTTCCTTTCTTCTTCCTTTCTTCTTCCTTTCTTTCTTCTTTCTTTCTTCTTTCTTTCTTCTTTTTTTCTTCTTTCTTTCTTCTTTCTTTCTTCTCTTCTTTCTTTCTTACTTCTTTCTTACTTCGTTCTTTCTTATTTCTTTCTTCCTTATTTCTTTCCTTCTTCTTTCTTTCTTTCTTCTTTCTTTCTTCTTTCTTTCTTTCTTCTTTCTTTCTTTTTTCTTTCTTTATGCTTTCTTTATTCTTTCTTTCTTCTTTGTTTCTTTCTTTCTTCTTTCTCTCTACTTTCTTTCTTCTATCTTTTTTCTTCCTTCTCTCTTCTTTCTTTCTTTCTTTCTTTCCTTCTTCTTTCTTTTTTCTTTCTTTCTTTCTTTCTTCTTTCTTTCTTCTTTCTTTCTTTCTTCTCTCTTCTTTCTTCTTTCTTTCTTCTTTATTTCTTCTTTCTTTCTTCTTTCTTTCTTCTCTCTTTCTTATTTCTTTCTTTCTTCTTTCTTTCTTCTTTCTTTCCTCTTTCTTTCTTTCTTCTTTCTTTCTTCTTTCTTCTTTCTTTCCTACTTCGTTCTTTCTTCTTTCTTTCTCCTTTCTTTCTTCTTCCTTTCTTCTTTCTTTCTTGTTTCTCCTTTCTTCTTTCTTCTTTCTTTCTTTCTTCTTTCTTTCTTCTTTCTTTCTTTCTTACTTCTTTCTTACTGCTTTCTTTCTTCTTTCTTTCTTCTTTCTTTCTTTCTTTTTTCTTTCTTCTTTCTTTCTTCTTTCTTTCTTCTTTCTTCTTTCTTCCTTTTTTCTTTCTTTCTTCTTTCTTCTTTCTTTATTTCTTCTTTCTTTCTTCTTTCTTTCCTTCTTCTTTCTTTCTTCTTGTTTCTTTATTCTTTCTTTCTTCTTTCTTTCGTCTTTCTTTCTTTCTTCTTTCTTTCTTCTTTCTTTCTTCTTTCTTCTTCTTTTTTTCTAATTTCTTTCTTACTTCTTTCTTACTTATTTCTTAATTATTTCTTTCTTCTTTCTTTCTTCTTTCTTTCCTCTTTTTTTCTTCTTTCTTTCTTCTTTCTTTCTTTCTTTCTTTCTTTCTTCTTTCTTTCTTCTTTCTTTCTTCTTTTTTTCTAACTTCTTTCTTACTTCTTTCTTACTTATTTCTTTCTTCTTTCTTTCTTTCTTCTTTCTTTCTTCATTTCTTCTTTCTTTCTTCTTTCTTTCTTTCTCCCTTCTTTCTTTCTTCTTTCTTTCTTTCCTGTTTCTTTTTTCTTTCTTTCTCCTTTCTTCTTTCTTTCATCTTTCTTTCTTACTTCTTTCTTACTTCTTTCTTTCGTCTTTCTTACCTCTTTCTTTCTTTCTTCTTTCTTTCTTTCTTACTTCTTTCTTACTTCTTTCTTTCTTCTTTCTTTCTTCTTTCTTTCTTCTTTCATTCTTTCTTCTTTCTTTCTTTCTTCTTTCTTTCTTCTTGCTTTCTTTCTTCTTTCTTCCTTACTTCTTTCTTACTTCTTTCTTTCTTCTTTCTGTCTTCTTTATTTCTTCTTTCTTTCTTTCTTTTTCTTTCTTCTTTCTTTCTTCTTTCTTACTTCTTTCTTTCTTCTTTCTTTCTTCTCTCTTTCTTAATTCTTTCTTTCTTTCTTCTTTCTCTCTTCTTTCTTTCTTCTTTTTTTCTAACTTCTTTCTTACTTCTTTCTTACTTATTTCTTACTTATTTCTTTCTTCTTTCTTTCTTCCTTATTTCTTTCTTCTTTATTTCTTCTTTCTTTCTTCTTTCTTTCTTTCTTCCTTCTTTCTTTCTTCTTTCTTTCTTCTTTCTTTCTTCTTTCTTTCTCCTTTCTTCTTTCTTATTCTTTCTTTCTTACTTCTTTCTTACTTCTTTCTTTCGTCTTTCTTTCCTCTTTCTTTCTTTCTACTTTCTTTCTTTCTTACTTTCCTATTTCTTTCTTTCTTCTTTCTTTCTTCTTTCTCTCTTCTTTCTTTCTTCTTTCTTTCTTTCTTCTTTCTTTCTTCTTTCTTTCTTTCTTCCTTACTTCTTTCTTACTTCTTTCTTTCTTATTTCTGTCTTCTTTCTTTCTTCTTTCTTTCTTTCTTTTTATTTCTTCTTTCTTTCTTCTTTCTTACTTCTTTCTTTCTTCTTTCTTTCTTCGCTATTTCTTTCTTTCTTACTTCTTTCTTACTTCTTTCCTTCTTCTTTCTCTCTTCCTTATTTCTTTCCTTCTTCTTTCTTTCTTTCTTCTTTCTTTCTTCTTTCTTTTTTCTTTCTTTCTTTCCCAGTTCTTTCTTACTTCTTTTTAGTTCTTTCTTACTTCTTTCTTTCGCCTTCTTTCTTCTTTCTTTCTACTTTCTTCTTACTCCTTTCTTTCTTCCTTCCTTCTTTCATTCTTTCTTTCTTCTTCCTTTCTTCTTTCTTCTTCTTTCTTTCTTCTTTCTTTCTCTTTCTTACTTCTTTCTTCTTTCTTTCTTTCTTCTTTCTTTCTTTTCTTCTTTCTTTCTTATTCTTTCTTTCTTACTTTCTTCTTTCTTCCTTCTTTCTTCATTACTTCTTTCTTACTTCTTTCTTTCTTCTTTCTTTCTTCTTTCTCTCTTCTTTCTTACCTTCTTCTTTCTTTCTTCTATTTTTCTTTCTTCATTCTTCTTCTTTCTTTCTTCTTTCTTTCTTTTTCTTTCTTCTTTCTTTCTTTCTTTCTTACTTCTTTCTTACTTCTTTCTTTCTTCTTTCTTTCTTCTTTGTTTCTTCTTTCTTTCTTCTTTATTTCTTTCTTTATTCTTTCTTTCTTCTTTCTTTCTTCTTTCTTTCTTCTTTCTTTATTTCTTCTTTCTTTATTTCTTCTTTCTTCTTTCTTTCTTATTTCTTCTTTCTTTCCTACTTCTTTCTTACTTCTTTCTTACATCTTTCTTACTTCTTTCTTTCTCCTTCTTTCTTTCTTCTTTCTTCTTTCTTCCTTTCTTCTTCCTTTCTTCTTTCTTTCTTTCTTCTTTCATTCTTCTTTCTTTCTTCTTTTTTTCTTCTTTCTTTCTTCTTTCTTTCTTCTCTCTTTCTTTCTTTCTTACTTCTTTCTTACTTCGTTCTTTCTTCTTTCTTTCTTCCTTATTTCTTTCCTTCTTCTTTCTTTCTTTCTTCTTTCTTTCTTCTTTCTTTCTTTCTTTCTTCTTTCTTTCTTTTTTCTTTCTTTATGCTTTTTTTATTCTTTCTTTCTTCTTTGTTTCTTTCTTTCTTCTTTCTCTCTTTTTTCTTTCTTCTATCTTTCTTCTTTCTTCTCTCTTCTTTCTTTCTTTCTTTCCTTCTTCTTTCTTTCTTCTTTCTTTCTTCTATCTTCTTTCTTCTTTCTTTCTTCTTTCACTTTCTTCTTTCTTTCTTTCTTCTCTCTTTCTTATTTCTTTCTTTCTTCTTTCTTTCTTCTTTCTTACTTCTTTCTTTCTTTCTTTCTTCTTTCTTTCTTCTTTCTTTCTTCTTTCTTTCCTACTTTGTTCTTTCTTCTTTCTTTCTCCTTTCTTTCCTCTTCCTTTCTTCTTTCTTTCTTGTTTCTCCTTTCTTCTTTCTTTTTTCTTTCTTTCCTCTTTCTTTCCTCCTTCTTCTTTCTTTCTTCTTTCTTTCTTTCTTCTTTCTTCTTTCTTTCTTTCTTCTTTCTTTCTTCTTTCTTTTTTTTCTTCTTTCTTCTTTATTTCTTCTTTCTTTCTTCTTTCTTCTTTTTTCTTTCTTACTTCTTTCTTACTTCTTTCTTTCTTCTTTCTTTCTTTCTTTTTTCTTTCTCTTTCTT